>NW_007727182.1:453066-462593 GCF_000696425.1 Galeopterus variegatus
GGGGGGGTGGGGGGTGGCATGGGGAGGCTGCTACTGCTGCTGGAGACTGCCAGGGCCCCCGGAACTCTCCGCAAGGCCGCCGCCACCACCAGACCTGTAAGCTGCTGGACCTGTAAGCTGCTGCTGCCATTGCTGAGGACTGAGCTCCTGTTGTCAGCCAACAGCTTCTGGGATCTTTCCCAATTACCAAGTGTGGATCTGCATGTGAGGGGTCTGGTGACCCAAACTGTATAATGGGTTTGAAAGGTCTTAACCCTAGCCCTGACAATATAAATGGAAGTTTAGTATAACTGAAATAATGAAACATTTTGGCTTTAGTTATGAATTGCCTTACTCGACAACTGGCATAGTCATGTAGCTTTATAAACAAGCAATCAAGAAATAAATAATTTCAATTTCACACAAACTAGTCCAGAGTATAGAAAAAGAGAGAACCAGGTTCATTTCTCTGATATTAGCACAGCCATGATATGAGAGAGCTTTGCAAGAAAAAGGAAATTTATAGGCCAATATGTCTCATGAAATTGATGCAAAATAATATGCAATGTATCAGTAAGTCAAATCCACTGTACAAAACATTAGACACCATAAACAAGCTAGGCTTATCCTAGAATATAAAGTTGATTTAACATTCAATATAATTGTCTTAACCTGAGTCCTCACCCCACTCCACCCTCTACTCACACATGATTTGCATGCAGGTAATTACATGGGGGAAAGTGAAACCAGGAAAGAAAGTCAATACAATGCAGGTTTCTCAACTGCTGACAACTTGGCTTCGACTATTCTAGAGCCATCTATGAAGCCACAAAGAAAGAACCCCAGAATTATCGATTCCAAGCAGAGAAGATGAAAATATTTTTTGACTGGCTTGGGTTGCTCCATGGGGCATTAACTCCTTCTCACTTCCAGTCTGTGTATAACCTCCAAGCAGGTGCCCAGGGCATTCTACACCATGGCCTCACAGAAGTCCTCAGAGTGGAAAGTAAGAGATAAAAAATGTACATTTGAAGTGAAAGCTGTTAGGTTACACCTGCACAAAGCTTACTGTCCTGCCAGCTACCACAATGAGTGGCTGCTCTTAGAATATGACATAAAACCCCGGGACTTCGTTTCTGAGTATCTGGAGTAAGAAGTCACCTTCAAGAGAACAGATTTTCTTGTGGAAGTCTTAAACTTCATGTAAACATTGCTCATTTGAGGCATACTGTGAAAAATCTAAATAGCTCTAAATTAAGAGCTGATTGTAAGTTATTGCAAATTTCCTCCTGTTGCTTCCAGATTATTTGTTTGAAAGGATCTGGTAAATTTATTATGATGACTAATGTTCTGCCAAAAGAAGAAGGGGGAAAAAACACTTTCAAAATTATTCTGTGTGGAAATGCAGGTGGATCTGTCCAGAAGTACCGATCCCACCCCCTGGTCCCCAGGCAGCCTGTCACTTCCAAGCTTTGAAAAAAGCTCTTAAGGGACTTCCTTTCAAAATTGTTTTGACTGAGGGCTGGCCCCGTGGCTCACTCGCGAGAGTGCAACACTGGTAGTGCCAAGGCCGCGGGTTTGGATCCTATATAGGGATGGCCGGTGCACTCACTGGTTGAGCCTGGTGCGGACCACACTGGGCCGGGGGTTGCGATACCCTTACCAGTCAAAAAAAAAAAAAAAAAAGAAAGATGTCAGAGGCAGCCAAGCAAATTCAATACGATAATTACCACATTAGCAATTTAAAGGGGGAAAATCATCTCAAGAGCTGCAGAAGTAAAGTGTTTGATAAAAATTAATACCTATTCAAGATAAAACTCAGCAAACTAAAATAGAAGGAAATGTATTTAACTTGATATAGGGTATTTAAAAGAACTCCTTCAACAGACATGGTACTCAATAGTAAAGTAGTAAATTATTCTCTTTAAGATCAGAAACAAGAAAGGGCAACTCCTTTCAAAAATGCTACCCAACATTTATAAGTCCTGGCCAGCACATGAGGCAAGATAACAGGAGAGGTGGGGAATAATGATTAAAAGTAAAGAAATAAAATTGTCATTATTTACAAGTGATAAGATTATCTTTATAGTAACCCAAAATAATCTACAGATAAGCAATTAGAACTTGATAGTTTAGAAAGATTGTGGAATATAAAATCAAATACCCAAATCAGCTGCATTTCTATATCCCAGAGAAAAAAACTTAGAAAATGCAAGAATAACTTAAACAATAGTATCAAAAATGTCAAATAAATTTTATGGAGATAATCATAAAATTTTAGAAAAATAGCTTAAACACCTAAATCATGAGATACACTGTGACCATGAACTGGAAGACTCAAATTATAGCAATGTCAATCTACTTCAAATTAAAATATAGATTCAATGCCATACCAAATAAAATCCCAACAGAGGGGTGTGTGTGTGTGTATTTGTAAGTTAACAATATGATTCTAAAATTTATGTGGAAGAACAAAGGACCAAAATTATTCATAACAATCCAGAAGTAAAAACACTTATCAAGAATTTTTATAACACTGTAATAAGATAATTTAGTATTGACAGGATGAACATATATATAACATATATATTATTAATTAATACACATATAAACACTTGATTTATGACAGAACTGGCACTGGAAATCCATGGACATAGGATGAACATTTCAATAGTTCTGCTATAACTTGTTCGCCATATGGGAACTGACTCCCTATCTAACACCATAGACAAGCAAAAAATCTACATAGACTAAAAAACTCAAATGAAGAAAGCAAAAACGTAAACTTTTAGAAAACAATGTGGGAAAATATCTTTATGAACTTCAGGTAGAGAAAAATTCATTAAACAAAACACACAAATCGAAAACCATAAAGGAATAGATTATCAAATTCAATTATGCTTAAATTTAAAACTTCCATTCATTGAAACGCGTCATAAAATGACAAATCACAGACCAAAAGAAGGTATTTGCAACACACAATTGACAAAAGAGCAGTGTCCAGAGTATATGTTAAAATTCAATAAGAAGAACACAAAACCCTAGTAAACAAATGGGAAAACCTTTGGTGGTCACTTCATGGGAGAGGAATACAAATGATGAACAAGCATGTGGAAGAAGCTCAACTTCATTACTAAGGGAAATGCAATATTCACCCAAGTATGATACCATTTCGCACCCACCATACTGGCAAAGATTTAAGCCTGACAATATTAAGTGTTGCAAAAGATGCAGAGCAACTGGAGCACTTTTACATAACTATTTTGAAAAAAAGTCAGCATTATCTAGTAAAGTTGAAGTTGTACATACCCTATGACCCAGCAATTGCACCCTAGCTATATACACTTGGTAAACTCTTGCAAATGTGCACTAGGAAATAGTTATAAGAATGTTTGCAGCAGCACTTTTTTGTTATAGTAAGAAAAAATGGAAATAACTCAAATGCCCATCAGTAGTAGAAATAATACTTGTAAATACATTCCTGAGTAGTCACGTACTGGGATTTTTTTACACATCGTGAAATAATAATGAATTACAACTTCATTGAGACAACATGCATGAGTTTGACAGCCATACTATTTATCTTAAAAATAAAGTACAAAAGAAAAAGTCACAGAAGAATGCCTACAATATGATTTCTTTTATATAAAGATTAAACTGTACAAAACTAAAGAGATGGTTGTATAGGGATACAAACGAATATGGTAAAAGTATAAAGAACAGCAAGAGAATGATAAACACAAAAATCAGGATAAGACTATCTCAGTGAGAGGCGAGAAGGGGTGAGGCACACAGAGGACTCAAAAGATAATGATAATGTTTTTTTTATCATCTTAAACAGGGTTGGTAAGAGAAGAATATTATAATTCATTGTATCTTTCACATAATTTGTAAGTATTCTTTTTTATATACTTGATATTTCATAATTTTTTAAAACAATAGAATTTCTCACTCATAATGAGTGTGGAAAGCAGAACAAGATCAAATCCCAACTTAGCACCTGAAACAAAATTTCTGGGGGCAGTTTGCCATCATATATTGATGTGGTGTAATGATACCCTTTCTCTTTCATGTGAAGCAGTGTCTATCAAAAATATACCTGGAGAACAGCCAAATGCCAAAGCTGACTGTCAACCTAAGAAAAGCAGTACTGCCTTGGCACAAAACTAGAAACCCATCGAATTTGTCTTTCTCACCTAGTCAAAAGACCATGTGTTTTTGTTTCACTAATGAGAAAATAATAAGAAGCAGACAATATGATCACAGAAGCATTGAACTTTACTGACTAGAATCTTATAAATTATAGTCAATTTTCCTGAATATAAAAGCAATACATGCATAGGGTAGAAAAACATAGGAGTTCTGATTCAGGGAAGAACACTTATTGGAATTCAGATATAAATTTATAATCAGTGGCGAATTCTCTGGAATAATTCTATAATCGAATTTCTATGTAGCTGAAGTTTCTCTTCTCCTTACTGCATGAAAGATATCAGGAACCAAATGGGAGATTTTTAAATGATTAAACGTACAAAATCATTAGATATTTGCATACATATACTAATAAAATTCATTGTTAATCTTGAAATTTTGTAGGGCTTTTCTAGTGAAGAAAATATGATATTTGGAGTTAAAAGTTATGGATTTTGCTATCATTATCAGTATTTCTACAAATTTATTTCTCAGTGTTTTGATGTATAGCTGTCCCAAACTTACTCTTATTGGTATACTTCATCTGTGGTATGTATGTTATCTGCAAATAGTGACAACTATGAAAAGGAATCAAGGGATACCTAGAAATTGCTTTGCTTTTTAGAAATTGTTCTAGGATACTAATTGTGGGGGGGGTTATTAAAGTACATTTAAAAACTACTACTGACATAATAACCTGAAAGAAAACAAAATGTATAGGTAAAATTTTACGCAACATTAATAAAAACTCTGTCTACCATAGTTACTCAAATATTTTACCCTTTACCCGAGAGATTTTAAGGGTGTGATTTTACAAGTACGCTGTTTTCACAGGGTGTATCTTGGCAATGATGGGTGTGTATAGCATAAATTCCAATGCCAGGTTTCATAGCTATCAAATTCAGCAATCCTCTGAAGAATCGGAAATTTGGATAATTGTTTAAATGTTACCTTAGTCCATTTTCTGTTGCTTATAACGAAATACCCGAAACTGAGTAACCTCATGACCTCATCAATCCTAATTACCTCCCAAAGATCCCACCTCTAAAACACTATAATCAGATTTCTCACTGTTGAGAAACTATAGAAAAATGGCCAGGGCCCCTCAGATATTCAGAATCTTGCCATCATCTGATGTAAATATGCACATGCACCCAGGTGTTCCTTGTTATTGTCTAATGTGATTGTGCATCTGCACCCAGGTGTTTTGGATTATGGACTTAAATATAATGGAGTAATGGCTCTAATAACGCAGCAGCTTCCGAGGACGAGGACGCTTGAGAATCCACTAGGGTGGCTGCTCATAGCTCTGAATAAAGCCTATTATTTCTTCACCCAGGGCTCCCACGACCTTTTCCTATTACCTAGCTTGTAGACCTGCATGTGGAGGGTTTGTGACCCAGTCTGGACAACGGCTGGAGAGGTCTGTGAGCCCTAGCCCTACACTCACTCTCAGTAGTGACTGGTTCCAGATCAGGAGCCACAAATGTACAAGATGGCCCACCAGCAAACCGGGAAGCTGTTTTGCAGTGCTGCGTCAGAGGACGCAGGAGCCAGCTAGAAGAGGATCCCACTGGCCGAAGACAGGAAAATTCTAACTTCATAAGAGAAAAAGATGTAAAATGAATCAAAACACATCAAATACATTTAAAATCATAAGTTTGAAATTATTTTTTTTTTTTTTTTTGTCTTTTTTCGTGACCAGTAAGGGGATCACAACCCTTGGCTTGGTGTCGTTCGCACCACACTCAGCCAGTGAGCGCACCGGCCATTCCTGTATAGGATCCGAACCCGCGCGGGAGCATCGCTGCGCTCCCAGGGCCACACTCTCCCAAGTGCGCCACGGGGCCGGCCCATGAAGATTAAGTTTTAACAGAAGTTTCAGAGGGAACAAACATTCAATCCATAGCATTACCTATTCCCTGGTTCTTTTCAGGGAGCACTAAAGGCAAGCACGTGCGCGCACACACACACATACACACACACCACTCCATTTGTCCACATCTGAAACTCCCATGAAAAACACTAGAGAAAAGTAGGGCAAAAAAATGCCATGAATTACAACTATTGTCAAGAAAGCCAGTAGAATAGGGGCAGTGCCCTGCTGACTGCAGTGTGTGTAGAGCTAGGCCTGGGTCTGGAGCTCACAGAGACCCAGCCCTAGCTCCACAATTGGCATAGTTGAAGCAAGATTCTGAGCAGGTACAGGAGCCAAGAAGCCCTCGGAGAAGGAGGAAATGTGGCTACTTTTGAATATGCTCTGCCCTGTGGCCACTTTCCTGTTAACTGGGATCTGTTGCTGCTTAATGCACTGCAAGTCAGCATAGACCAGGCACTGAAGCGGAAAGTCCCTTGGGAGGGGAAGGAAATGTGGCAGTCCTTGAATGTGTGGTGCCCAGTGGCCACTTTTCTGCTGACTGGGGCCTGGCTGCTACTCACTCTGCTGCAAACTGGTCGAGATCTGAAGAAGAAAGCAGAGTTGTTGGAAGCACAGATGAATGTCCTGGAAGATGACGTGCAGTGAATGGCCACTCCTGCTTCTCACACCAGGGAGGACAACGAACCCAGTGGTGAGTTGGGGGAGACCGTGCATCCCCAGGCACGACCTGTCATGCACCAGAAGGTGAAATGTGAGCAGCCTATGGGACCAGGCGGACAACCAGTGGGCAATCCACAGGTGACCCAATTTGCCACCTATGTCCCATATGCCCCGATTGAGTTAGTTGACTTGGGGAGACAGTTTCGGCAGAAACAGAGGGAGCCTCTGGTTGCTTGGCTGTTGCGGTTATGGGATCTAGGGGTGGATAGTGTGATATGCTGTGGTGAGGAGATGGAAAAATTGGCCTCCATCACCACGCACCCTTCCCTGAGGCAGTGGCTGCAGAATAGCCACAGATATGCACAAGGACCAGGCAATCACTCCTTAATGGAATGGGTGAGTGCAGCTTCCTGAACCAAGTGAGCGAATGCTGGAGAACTGCCCAAGATGGTTAGTAAATGGCAAACGTATGCTGAGTTAGCTCAAATCATTCGAGAGTTGGGGATGCGGCAGTCCATGTTTAATGTGAACACTCGTGGCCTGGATGATGAGAATTTTACAGGCAGCATGAGAGACATAGTGCTGCAGAATGCCCTGTCAATGTCCTTTGTGTCACTGATGGCCATACTGGCCCCATACATTGGTCATCGTATACATGAGGTAATGACCGTGATAGCCAGCTTAGGTGTAGAGGATAGGAGACAAGCAAAAGGGGTCCAAAAGGTGGCTAAGACCAAACCCCCAAGAAATACTCAGGATTTTATCCCAAAGGGACCAAGCAAGACTAGCCGTAAGCAGATGTGGCTTGACTTGCTTGCAGCAGGGGTTGATAAAAAGAAAATTGACCGGCAACCAAATGCAGTTCTGTTTGCCTTGTGGCAGCAATTGCACCCTGAACAGCGTTTTGCTAAACGTGTGAAAACAGGTAGCAAGGTAAGCTCAGTGGATTTAAAGGACTTTGTGATTGCTCCCGAGGAGGTGGATGAAATATTCAATTTCAAATAGGGAGCAGGCCAAGGTACTCATCTTTTGGGGGAAGGCAAGGACCAGAGGTCTCATGTTGAATTGGCAATGATGAAGCTGATGCACTGGCTAAGGTAAGATGGCTGGAGAGAGCTCCAGCAGCTGATGTAGCTGGGTGCCTACATTGGAGAATGCAGCATGCTGGCTGCAAGACCAGGTGATCAGTGGCTTTCTGGGTGCTGCATTAACCCGAGAAAAAATGCCCCTGATGGGCAGATGTGCTCCTGATGAGCAGATGGGTGCCCCAGATGGGCAAATAACTCAAGAAAGGGTGCCCCTGACTCAATGGCAGGTGGACTTTGTCAGACTACTGACAAGGTTGGAGAATTTCAGATACATCTTCATAGCTATTGATACAGCTACTGGTCTTCTGTTTGTATGGCCTTGTAAGGTCCAAGACCAGGTAAACACTGTGAAAGTGTTGAATAGCCTTACTGCTATGTATGACAAGCCTGTAGTCATAGAGAGTGATACTTCAGGGGATGTGGGGAAAATAGGATGGATAATTTAGTCATCTCCCTCGGCTTAGGTCTGGTTAGGGGTCAAGCAGCACATTTCTTGTAAACAAGTTGTATGTGGGTGGAGTTAGTGTCCATGTGTGCCAATGTATCTTTTTAATTAATTGCTTTTGTGTGTTCTTGAGTTTGTGAAGCAGGCTGGTGGCAGAGCTCATGTCTAACAATAGAGCATGTTTACTCTGCTGGAAGCTGCTCAATTTCAGTTTTCCTTTGGACTCTGCTGGTGGCAGTTGAGTTTCTGAGTTTCTCCTTTGTACTGCCTCTTAGTGTTGTGTGTGCTGAATAAAGACTATTCCTACTTCAACCAAGGCTCCAAGGACCTTTCTGCCAGTTACCTAGCTCACAGACCTGCCTGTGAAGGGTTTGTGAATGGGCTCAAGGGGTCTGTGAGCACCAGAGACCCAGCTGTAGCTCTACAGTGTGGAAACTGGGAGCAGACCAGAGAATTCAAGCAGTACCTCCCTCCAAAAAGGAGCAGAGCGAAACACTGAATAAGGTTTCACCTACTTTTTTTGGTTTTTTCACCTTTTTTTTTTGGTTTTATAGGGACTTGAGAAATATAGAATTTATGTAACTGGTGAAAAGATGGTAATTGTTATTATTCAATAAAAACTATGTTGGAGACAAATGAAAAAAGTGAGCATATATGAGAGAGGAAAATAAGTATGGTAATTTGTAGATTTGGCTAGATATAACATAATGAACACAGGAAATGAAGATGCTAACAAAAAATGTGCCCCTATGAAACTTTTATTTTTTTACCTTTTAAGGCCTTTTAGCCTAATTAGTGTTGCCTCTTCATTTTTGTTTATACTACCTCATAGATCAAAATCAGCAAACTTCTTATTAAATGAGACATTTAAGAGACCACATGAATAGAATGTAGATTTCATGGTAATGAATTTCAAGCACATTGTTTCAATTATTATACTGGTTTAGCACCCAGCACTGGGCTGCATGGTCAAGTCGTTACTCAAATTTACTTGTTGAGAAATAACTGGACTATAAAGACTTCTCCTGGCTACTTAAGTTATATTAACAGTGCTTTATTGATCACCAGTTCAGTCATCAATAAATGTAAATAAATCAATAAGTATAACAAAATATATCAAAATCTTTAATATATTCAGGGGATAATATGATATTCCACAAGGGGCATCCAAACTTGTAACAGCTATTTGTTTTTCCTGCAGGAATATATACATACTTTTTGGTAATTTTTTTTTAATTATTTTTATTTTGTCAATATACAATGTAGTTGATTATTATGTCCCATC
>NW_007727183.1:0-5073 GCF_000696425.1 Galeopterus variegatus
GTGGGCTGCACGGGACTGAGGAAGTGAAAGCGAAAAGTGAGGGGAGAAAAGGAAGTGTGGGCGGGCACAGGATGGACTCGAGAAGGTCATAGAGCGAGACAGGAGACAAGGAAATGACAGGGCCAGGTGTCCTTTGCATGAAAAGTGGAAGCATCATTGAGCAGCCAGTTTTACTTGGCTCACCCGCAAAGGGGAGAGGACCCCCTCTGACGTCCTGGTGTCAGAGCGGACCACCCCTACCCATGCCGTTTACCAAGACTGGGTTAACCTAAAACGAAGCATCAGAGTCATCGTTGCTTTGGGTGGAATTAAGATAATTCAGGAAACACACAACTCTATGAAAATATTTCTTGAAGAGCAAAAGTCACCAAGACTCCCTCAGCAAGAAGTCCAGACAAGTCATAGTGGATGTATGCTGTGACTGCGAATACACAGCCTGCTCAGAGTCAAGGCACACACACACACACGTACACACACCCGTACATACACGTATACACGCACACATATATGTACACAGGCACGCATACTCATGCATGCACACACACACATGTACACACACACACACACATATTCACACTGTTACAGGTTGGACTGAATCATGTCCCCCAAAATTCATATGTGGAAGTCCTAATCCCTTAGAAGGTGACTATATTTGGGGATAAGGACCTCAAAGAGATGATTAAGTTAAAATGAGGCTGTTAGGGTAGGTCCTAATCCAATCTGACTGTTGTCCCTATAAGAAGAGAACACCTGGACACATAAAGAGAAGCCCAGGGATGCACGTGCACAGTGGGCAGACCACGTGAGGACACAGCGAGAAGGTGGCATCCATGCCCAAGGAGAGAGGCCTCGGGAGAACCCAGCCCTGCCGACGCCTTGGTTTTGGACTTCTAGCCTCCAGAGCTGTGAGAAAATAAATGCTTTTAAACCACCCGGTCTGTGGTATTTTCCCGTAGCAGCCCAGGCAGACTCAGAAACACACATCATCTTACATAAGTGCATGATAGTGATCACTTACGTTACACGCTTTGCATTTCTTTCTTTCTTTTTTTTTTTTTTTTTACGATGACTGGTAAGGGGATTTGAACCCGTGGCCTCGGTGTTATCAGCACCACACTCTCCCAAGTGAGCCATGGGCTGGCCCGCACTTTGTTTTTCTAATGTAGTCTTTTTTGTATTTTCCTTTTGCTTGACTCCTTCTTCCCCCTTTCCTTCCACCTCCACCCTAGGCAACCCATGTCAACAACTTATGATGATCATATTTTTCTTATCATACTTAGCATGCCCGTATTTTTCTGTATACTCGTGTAATCAGATAGAGACATGCACATATATGCACATACACTATAAGGAGGTGGGGAGACCATCATTTTACAAAATTAGGATCATATTTCATAGTTTTTGACATCTTGCTTTGCATTACATCTTACGTACTTTTAGTTTTGAAAAAGTCTCAAACTTACAGAAAAGCTGTCAGTACAATACAAATACCTGTGCGTGCGTGCGCGCGCGCGCGCGTGTGTGTTTTAACCCCTGATCCATTTGGGACTAAGTTGCCAACCTGATGCCCCATCAACCTGGAATACTTTGGTGTGTACTTTCCATAAGCACGTTGGCATCTTGGGTGGGAATATTGCAGACGTGATGCTGGGTTCTCACGCCGAGTCCTGCTGTGAGTGCACGCTTCTTCCTATGTTACCTTCACTGCTGATAGGCGCTTTGACCTCTTTTTTAAAAAATTTATTTTATTTTATTTACTGAATCAAAATTGATTATACCTATTTTGGGGGTTCAACATTGAGATATGTTGATCAAATCANTAGGTTATATCACTTTTTTTGGTGTGGAGGTTGGCTGGCCAGTGCGGAGATCTGATCCCGTGACCTTGGTGTTAGAACACCACATTCTCACCAGCTGAGCTGACTGTCAGCCGGGTTATAACAATTAAGGTCTACCCTTTTAGCAACTTGCAAGTTTGCAAACAATAGTGTTAACTTTAGTCACTGTGCTGTACCTTAGATCTCTAGAATTTAGTCATCTGCAATAACTGAATGTCTGTACCCTTGGACCAACATCTCCCCGCTTCTTCCTTCCTCAGTCCCAGGCAACCACCATTTTCCTCCCTGCATTCATGAGTTTGACCCTTTCAGATTCCATATATAAGCGAGGTCGTGCAGTGTTTGTTTTTCTGTGCCTGGCTTATTTCACTTAGCATAACATCCTCCAGGTTCATTCAGGTTGTTGTAAGTGGCAGGATCTCCTTCTTTTTAAAGGCTGAGTAACATTCCATTATTATATTATATATATATATACCATTATTATATTATATATATTATATATATATATACCATATATTCAACATATATATAAATCTGTGTCCACATTTTCTTTATCTATTCATCTGTTGATGGACACAGGTTGTTTCCCCGCCTTGGGTGTTGTGAATAGTGCTGCAATAAACATGACGGTGCAGACATCTTTTCGAGACACTGACTTCATTTCCTTCAGGTGCATACCCAGAAGTGGGACTGCTGCACTGAGACAACTTTACAACTCTGGTCCAGGCTGGTGGGGTGAGTAGCAGCCCAGGCAGACTCAGAAACACACATCATCTTACATAAGTGCATGATAGTGATCACTTACGTTACACGCTTTGCATTTCTTTCTTTCTTTTTTTTTTTTTTTTTACGATGACTGGTAAGGGGATTTGAACCCGTGGCCTCGGTGTTATCAGCACCACACTCTCCCAAGTGAGCCATGGGCTGGCCCGCACTTTGTTTTTCTAATGTAGTCTTTTTTGTATTTTCCTTTTGCTTGACTCCTTCTTCCCCCTTTCCTTCCACCTCCACCCTAGGCAACCCATGTCAACAACTTATGATGATCATATTTTTCTTATCATACTTAGCATGCCCGTATTTTTCTGTATACTCGTGTAATCAGATAGAGACATGCACATATATGCACATACACTATAAGGAGGTGGGGAGACCATCATTTTACAAAATTAGGATCATATTTCATAGTTTTTGACATCTTGCTTTGCATTACATCTTACGTACTTTTAGTTTTGAAAAAGTCTCAAACTTACAGAAAAGCTGTCAGTACAATACAAATACCTGTGCGTGCGTGCGCGCGCGCGCGCGTGTGTGTTTTAACCCCTGATCCATTTGGGACTAAGTTGCCAACCTGATGCCCCATCAACCTGGAATACTTTGGTGTGTACTTTCCATAAGCACGTTGGCATCTTGGGTGGGAATATTGCAGACGTGATGCTGGGTTCTCACGCCGAGTCCTGCTGTGAGTGCACGCTTCTTCCTATGTTACCATCACTGCTGATAGGCGCTTTGACCTCTTTTTTAAAAAATTTATTTTATGCTGAGCCCGCAGGAGGCACTGCTGGTGAGCCCCAGCTGCAAGGTCACATGGCATTTCTTCAAGAGCAGGAAGACTCCCAAGGAAGCGCTGGGGGGCTGAGTGAGACCCAGGAGACTCTCTGGTCTCCAAAAACCCAGGCTCTAAACCTCTCTGGAGCCATGGACTATGTTCCCATGTTCCCACCCGATAGGGCAGAGTCCCTAGAGAGCCAGGCAGGCCTTCTTAACCTCTGAGTGGGGGTGACAAAGAACACTGCTTATGGAATCCTGGGAGAAAAGCTGTCTGAATATCCTCTGGGTGGTCCAAATGTGTGAGGACAGCTGGGAGGTTGACTCATATCCCTGTTTCACATCCGTTTTCTCAGTGACAAATCTGAGGTCCAGAGAAATGTACCAAGGGTGACCCAGAGCTCTACTTTTACAAAATACATTCATGCATGAGCTAGAACCTACTTGGCTGCCCAGTGAGGACATAAGCAGGAGCACCTTTGTCCAATGACACAGGTGAGACACTGGACAGGTGAGGTTGGGGGCGACCTGGCGAGGTCACCCAGTAAATACACAGCAGAGTGGAACTAGACCAAGGCCAGTGCTGTTTGCGCTACAGCACAGCGGCTGCACTTTCAGAATCTGTTAGTTCTGCTGCTTTATGTCCTTCCAAAATGTGTGCACTCACACTTTGGCATCTGGTTCAGGAATAACACAACATATAACTGGTGCAACTTGCTCTACTTAACAGAGCTTTGCTCAGGAGCCTATTTCTGTAATCTTGAGTGATTGAAAAAAGCAAAAGGAAAGAACCTGAGGGTCTATGCGAGGCAAAATTCGTGCCATGTCTCCGTGGGCACAGCAGGACAGAACGGAAAGGCCACGACACCAGATCCACAGTGGGCCTTCCAAAGAAAACACAGACTGCCCTTTGTATAAATCAGGCTTGGAAGTGGTGTGTGTTTTCTTCATTCAGGTTGAGGGGGACTGTCCGCATGGCTGGGGCATACGGGACTCCATCGTGAGAGAAGATGGTGTGGGCTGCACGGGACTGAGGAAGTGAAAGCGAAAAGTGAGGGGAGAAAAGGAAGTGTGGGCGGGCACAGGATGGACTCGAGAAGGTCATAGAGCAAGACAGGAGACGAGGAAATGACAGGGCCAGGTGTCCTTTGCATGAAAAGTGGAAGCATCATTGAGCAGCCAGTTTTACTTGGCTCACCCGCAAAGGGGAGAGGACCCCCTCTGACGTCCTGGTGTCAGAGCGGACCACCCCTACCCATGCCGTTTACCAAGACTGGGTTAACCTAAAACGAAGCATCAGAGTCATCGTTGCTTTGGGTGGAATTAAGATAATTCAGGAAACACACAACTCTATGAAAATATTTCTTGAAGAGCAAAAGTCACCAAGACTCCCTCAGCAAGAAGTCCAGACAAGTCATAGTGGATGTATGCTGTGACTGCGAATACACAGCCTGCTCAGAGTCAAGGCACACACACACACACGTACACACACCCGTACATACACGTATACACGCACACATATATGTACACAGGCACGCATACTCATGCATGCACACACACACATGTACACACACACACACACATATTCACACTGTTACAGGTTGGACTGAATCATGTCCCCCAAAATTCATATGTGGAAGTCCTAATCCCTTAGAAGGTGACTATATTTGGGGATAAGGACCTCAAAGAG
>NW_007727183.1:5617-24946 GCF_000696425.1 Galeopterus variegatus
GTTACCTTCACTGCTGATAGGCGCTTTGACCTCTTTTTTAAAAAATTTATTTTATTTTATTTACTGAATCAAAATTGATTATACCTATTTTGGGGGTTCAACATTGAGATATGTTGATCAAATCAATATTACTAGCATATATATTGTTACAAATCGTAATCATTCTTTATGCCCCTTGTCTAGTCTCTCCTCACCCCCCTCTCCTTCCCCCCTCCCCCCTCTACTTACCCTAGATTTCTTCTCTCCTTCTAAAAGAATAATGGTTACTCTGTTGATTTGTTGCCTAGATGATCTGTCCAATGCTGAGAGGTGTGAGATGCTTCTTCTGTCACTCTGGAATGGGCTTTGTGGAGAGAGACGTCCTCTTCTTTTCTTTATCTCTGCTGCTGACTCTCCTGGTGTCAGTGCACTCCAGTGGCTGGTTGACCATCTGCATGGTGGTCATGGCATCTGGCCTCTTTGGTGGCAGCCATGGTTATTGTGGTGGCTGTGGTGGGCCACTCACATAGAGGTGATGTTTTTGGCATGCTCCTTGGTGCTGGCAGTGTGCCTGGTTGTGGGGTGTGTCTGGTCCCTGGCTACATGCCTTGGGTCCCCGTGTGGGCCCTGAGACCCTGGTGCTATGTGCCTGGCTGTGGGAGGGGGGTCCAGTCTCCTTCTCTGGGCCTCAGGTCCCTGGGTGGACCCCAAGGCACCTGGCACAGTGTGCCTGGTTGTGGGAGGGGGGTCAGGTCCCCAGCTCCATGACTTGGGTCCCAAGATGGGCCCTAGGCACTGGTGTGGTGTGCCTGGTTGTGGGAGGAAGGTCAGGTCCCCAGCTCCATGACTCAGGTTCCCGGACGGACCCCAAGGCACTGGCATGGTGTGCCTGGATGTGGGAGTGGGGTCTGGTCCCAGGCTTCAAGCCTCTAGTTCCCAGGCAGGCCCCAAGGTGCTGGTGGTATGCCTGGGCTGGAACAAATTTTTTATCCTTTGCTTACTTCTAAATGGGGGAACTTCCTGTGGGGACCAGTACTTGAGCTGTGTGGTTGAGCTAAATTGCTGCTTTGCTGCTGTTTCCCTATGGAAGGCTTTTTGCACAGCTCAGGGTTTAATGGTTGACCTTACAGGTACTTCCAGCTCTCCAGAGACCCAGTGGATCTGGGTTGTGTAGAAACTCTGATCTGGGCCTGACTTTTTTCATCAAACTGCACCCCCATGCAATTCTGCATTCCCAACCAGTCTCCTCTGAGTGGTCCTATGCTGGTTGGGGGGCAGATCAGCTGTCCTTGCTGTGCCCCAGTGTTCCCCTGGTTGACCTGTCTTCCCCACTGCCTGTGCTCCAAACACTTACCATGGGATGGGCCCTGCACTGGTCCCTTGCAATGACTCACTGGCCTCTGAATGGCTCCCCTTTTTCAGTTGTTCTGGCTCCTCAGTCCTGTGTGGGTCCATGAGAACCCTACTAGTGGCTTTGCTGTCCTGGGGACCACCAAGGCCCTCTTCTCCCCTGCAGCCTCCAAGCAACTTCATCTGAAGGGCACAGCTGCGGCTTCTGCTGGCTCCTGCTCCATGCACTTAGCAGCTCCAGCCTTAAAGTGGCCATGGCCCAAAACGCTCAGAGCAGTTTTTTCTTTCTCTCATCATGGTTTCTCCCACCTTCATGAACTTCGTAGTTCTCTCCTCTTCCCCTGAGCTCCAGCGGCCCCAGCTTGGCTGATGTTACATTTTTATAGTTGCAAATTGGTTGATTTCTGGGATGCTGGGGACCATCTATTCCACCATCTTGACCAGAAGTCTCCTTCACTTTGACCTCTTGATGAAGGTGGTTGATGGAGTTTAGATGTATTGTCCTCCCAGAACTCATATGGAAATTTTATCCCCAGTGTGGCAGCTTGAGTCATGGGGGCGGATCCCTCATGAATGGATTAATGCTCTCCCTGGGGGAGGGGAGCTTGAGTGAGTTCTTGCTCTATTAGTTCTTGCGAGAGCTGATTGTTTAAAAGACCCTGGCACCTCCCCTCTCTCCATCTCTTGCTTCCTCTCGCCACATGATCTGCTTGTACCTGCCAGCTCCCTGCCACTTTCCACCATGAGTAGAAGCAGCCTGAGGCCCATGCCAGATGCAGCTGTCCCAGAATCGTAAGCCAAATAAACCTCTTTTCTTTATAAATTACCCAGTCTCAGGTATTTTGTTATAAGGAACAATGGACTGACAAAAAAAAAAAATAAAAATAAGGAATCGTAAGCCAAATAAACCTCTTTTCTTTATAAATTACCCAGTCTCAGGTATTTTGTTATAAGCAACAATGGACTAATCCAGTGGTGTATGCCAGCATTTTTCTTTACTATGCAGTTACTCTTTCCCCTTTGTAATTAGTAAATAGTTTGTGGGGAGGAGGTAATTTGATACTATGTAAATATCCTGTTCCTTATCACACTTTCAATTTACTCATTTATATCATTATGGACTCACAGTTTTCTTTTGTGTGTAATGGTGTATAATCTGTTATTATCATTTATTTGATGCTCAAATTGCCTCATGTCTATGTCTTTTTGACATGTCCCTGTCAATATTGGAACACTTCCTCGCTGGTTTTTTTTTGGTGGCTGGCTAGGATCTGAACCCTTGACCTTGGTACGTCCTTGCTTTTTGATACAAGATACTTCAGGGTCATCTTGTGCCTTCCCTGCCCCAGCTCTGGAGTCAGCCATGTCTTGGAGGAGCCCTGGTTTCCTTCAGTGGAGAATGTTACTTAAAAGCCAAGATGCCTTGGTGGGTTGTTGCTTCCAGGCCCTCCCAGTCCATAGAGTTAAGGGATATATTTATGTGTGTATATGTAGCCACATACATGTACACACATGTGCTCACACATACATATATTTCTATAATGCACACATTTGATCTGTATTTCCTCATATATTGACAACCATGAATGCACCACAGGGTTCATTCTAGTTTTCATGCTTTCCTAGGATGTACCTTCCATCTCTGATGGGAGGAACTTGGTTCCTGTCGTCCTTAGTCTATCTGCTCATTTGATGAAGGCCCCGCATGTGAGCCATCTCCCACGCCCCTCCCCCTCTCCTGTGGATGTCCTTCTCGCCCCCACCTGGACCCTATGGAGCTGTGCCCCCTAATTCCCTCACATGCCCTCTCCTCCCCTCCTGGGCTCCAGTACCCATGCTGGGCTATCCCCCAGTCCTCCCAGGCTTCTCACCCCCACTGGGTCAGTCCCATGTGGGCAGTCCTGAGACCCCAGCCAGGCTTCCCTTGCCACAGGACACCTCTCTCTCAGCCTGACACACACCACTGGGCCACTCTGTTACGTTTTTCATCCTCCTGCCTCTGCTCAGGTTCTCACGCGTGGACACCCCCCACACCCTGTTAAGGGTCCCACGTATCCTACGAGAACGTCCTCCTCACCCAGGTCAGACCCATCACCCCGTGTGTAGGTGCCTTCCCCACCAAATGGCTTTAGGCCTGTTGCTCAGGAAGGGAAGGGAAACAGACAGCCACATGCTACTACTCTCAGGCAGGACCTCGGGCAAGTCTTTTATCAAGGTGACATCCCCCTTCCCAGCATGTGTGACGTTCTTTGGTGTGCATGTGTCTAATGCAGTCATGCACCTTCCTGTTGATGGGCATTCCCTTTGTTTCTGCTGTTCTGCTGCAATAAACATCCTGATGTACTGGAATATACTTTTATTTCCATGGGACAGATTCCTGAGGGTGGGATTGCTGGACCAAGGTAAAGATTTTAAAAGTATCTGGCAATTCTGTGACAATCTCTGAGAAAGAGTTTGTTTCTTCACAAGGGGAAACTGAGGCATCCAGAGGTGTCTGATTTCCATAGTAGCCATGGAACTTTGGCAGATCTTGGCGGAGCTCAGGGAGTGCAGGTACTTAAGCCCAAATATACTGGCATCTTCTCCAGCAGCCATTTCAGATGGCAAAGTGTCTTTCTAATTCTTGCAGTTCCCTGTGGGGTGCAGTGTGCCTTCCCCAATGCCCCCAGCTTTCAGAACTCCTGCTCCTCCTCCTCAGTAAGGCAGCCCGCCTTCCACGGTGTCACGTGCCAAGTGCTTGGGATGCCAGGATCGGCACTCAGAGGCAGGGGGCAGAAGGGGCAGTCAGGGCTTCCCAGAAAAGTGTGGCACGCGGCCCTGGTCTGAAGGACAGGCAGGTGCCAGCCCAGCAAAGGAGAGGGCAGTGTGTGTCAGCCAGAGGAGGCAGGTGGGAGGGGTGTGGTCACAAGGGAAGCACAACCACACCCCTCCCCAGGTGCCAGGTCCCTCCTGTCTCAGTCACCTGTGCCTAGCTCCCCACGTTCCCCAACACAGCAGGCTTGGCCAGCCTGAGCCTACCCTGGATTTCTCTCTAGGAAGATCCATTGTGTGACTCCCGCTTGTCTGTGGATTCCTCCAGGGCTGGACCACTTATCTCCTGCCCCCAGAACAAGGATCCCAGTGCCCAGCACTCTGGGTTTCTTAGGTCCCTGCAGCACGAACCATCAGGAATGCTCATCTCAGCACTGGACCCTATGCTCAAGTGGGTTCTAGGTTTCGGATTCCCTCAACTAGATTGCAGCTCATTGGGAGGCAGCCCTCCCACTCTGCCTTGCACTCACCGAGCCCCCACTGTGCACAGATCACTGGGGCTCAGCCAGGTGCGAGGCCTGCAGACATCACAAAGGCCTCAGCTCTGAAATCCTTCACCCCATTCCAAGGCTTTGCCGGGATGTGGATGCACAAGCAACATCCTTCTCCTGTGTTTGTTTTTTGCAAGAAAGGACAAAATTACAACAAATTTGAAGGCCTCAGTAGGTTTTATTGTGTTTTAGAATTGGGCAACACTTCATTCTGTAAAATAGAATAAGTGTTCAAATGAACTGAGTGAAAGGGTCTGACTTTATAGACCAAAAAATAAATAAATAAATAAAAAGTCTTAAGAAAGCAGAAACAAAGAACAGAAAGCAGAGTGGCCATGTCAAAGTGACTTCCCTTGTAAGGTGGACACAGAACAATAGGAAAATAGCTGATTAGTTAACATCAAGTGACTTCAGGTTACTTATTTTGTGTAAGCATTAAAGCTGAGTGAACTTCATTATCATGCAAAATGAAGATTTAAACTGGCCTGTTTGGGAAATTGGCTGTTACCTCTCTCGCCAGATTCCTGAAAGGTCAGACAACAACTTAGTTTTGGTTTAGTGTCATGGAAATTTAGCAGAGGTTACTCCATTTTGATTTTTGGTTGGTCTGTGAGGGCCTAGTGCAGGAACTTAGTCCATAACAATGGCATCCTATAATCTTTGTTTAACAGTTTTTTGCAAAGTAATACAATTTCCAGCTTTTCCATCCAAAGGGTGGTGGTGGGGCGGGGGTGGATGGGGGGAAATTGAGCAATATGGAAAGAGAAAAGGAGGTTTTCTGCATGTTTTCCTTTCCACCAAGGCGCAAAGTGGTTAAATGTTGGGGAGCTGAGTTATCCCATCTTTTGTGAGCTTGTAAGGTTTCCCCTTAGATATTTGTCTCAGGGAGTGTGTAGATGGGTCTCATGCAGGTTTTAAACACACCTTGCAGAATTAGCACTGCTCTGAGTAAGTGGAGAAGGGAGGTGTCATGAGCAGCCCCCTGCTGGGATTCTCCAGGTTCCCAGCCGTCCTGGAACTGCCTGGGCAGGGGTGGAGCTCCCAGAGACTCCTGGGTGCTGAAAACACAGTGGTCTTAGCAGCGACCAGCCTGTCTGTGGTGCAAGAGGGCAGCTGAGACCTGCTCAGGCTGCTGAGGCGGAATTACCCAGGCATTTTTGAGGTCTTTCCTTTTAATGACATACTAGATTTGTCATTAAAGCTAATCTCTAAAGGCCATTTTCTTTGGTTAGTATTTTGCTGTCTAAACAAAAGTTGCACTTTATCTCAACTTGAAATAACTAAAATAACATCCATGTTTGGTGGAAGTAACAACGTATTAAGGAATAGGATGTTTATGCTAAGAAGATGTTCATCTGGGGCACTGTGTTTTGAAATAAGTATGCAAGCCTGCTCTGAAATTATTAGACACCAAAGTCCTATTTTGTCCATAGGGCAGCCATGCAGCTGCAAAATGGGGGTTAACTTCAAGGCCCAACCAAGGATTTGCCTTCAAGGCCCAACCAAGGATGGCTAGCTCAGAGGATTTTGATTACTTTTGGGCAGAGGCTTTTTCTAGGAAACTGTTACACCTGGTAGCCGATCTCTAAAAGTGCACTTTATCTAAGAAGTGTCACCTGGTTAGATTCTGATATCACATAGTAGAGTTGGCGTATTAAGTTGGTGTATTAAAATCAGCAAAGTTTCTTCCAGGAACCATGCCAGAAGGGCGCTGTGGCCAATGTCACCAACCCTGGCAAGAGACAGGTGGCGGGAACCTGTCCCTGCTCTTCCCTGAACCAGCTTGGTGACCTTGGGCAAGTCATTTATCCTCCAATGCCTCTTCTCATCCTAAATGCTGTGATTTATTAACTTTTTGGAGGTAGTTACAGAGTAGGAAGTAGAGAAAGGACTTGCTGATGAGAAAAAGAGAAACATATATTCAATGTCATCTACGCTTTCTAACATGAGTTGGTTCCATTTTTTCCCATTAAGGCTATCGGGCTATAATCACTTAGATTACAGTGACTGGGACAGGGTGGGACAATTTAGGAAATGTTTGTGAAATGTGGAGCTTAGGGGGAAGGAGGAGGGGCCCGTCCTGGAATGGGAAGGATGTTAGGGAAGGAAGGACTAGCTTACCTGGTGACTTGGAGGTAGCTGGAATGGAGAGTGTGCTAAGGTTTGGACAAAAGGAGAAAGGCTGAGGAACTAAGGTCATGGCAAAAATGTTTTAATTAATTTGCTAAAGTAGATAATACACAGGCTAGTTGGGAACAGGAGCAGTGGACCCAAATAAGAAATCCACTGATCTATCAGTTCCAGTTATTTGGACTTCCTGGACAAGAAAATAAAATTTAAAACTAGAACAACTGGCATAGAGTTGCCAGCAAGAGACTCAAAACCAAAAAACAAACCAGAACAACAACAAGTCATCTTCTATTACGCTGACTTAAAACAAAACATAGACCCTCTGCTTCTATGGTTCAGCTTTTTTGGATTCCACAATAGGTAAGTCATGCAGCACTTGTCTTTCCGTGCCTGGCTTATTCCACTTAGCATAATGTCCTCCAGGTTTACCTATGTGGTCACAAGTGGCAGGATTTCCTTCCTTTTGAAGGCTCAGTGGTATTCCATTGTGTAGACAGACCACATCTTCTTTCTCTTTTCATTCACTGATGAACACTTGGTTGGCTCCATCTCTTGGCTATTGTGCCTAGTGCTGCAATGAACATGGGAGTGCGGATCCCTCTTCCACATACTGATTTCATCTCCTTTGGAGACAGACCCAGAGGCAGGATTGCTGAATCATACGGTAGTTTTATTTTTAATTTTTTGAGGAACCTCCATCCTGTTTTTCCCAATGGCTGTACAATTCACATTCCCACCAACAGTCCACAAGCGCTCCCGGTCCCCCACATCTTTGCCAACACTTCCCTTTCCCCTTACTGATAATAGCTATTTTAACAAGTGTGAGGTGATATCTCAGGAGGTTTTAATCTGCATTTCCCTGGTGATTAGTGGTGTTGAACAGTTTTGCATATGCCTGTCGACCATTTGTATGTCTTCTTTTGAGAAATGTCCATTCAGGTCCTTTGCCCACTTTTACATCAGGTTATTTGTTTTCTTGCAATTCAGTTGTTTTAGTTCCTTATACATTTTGAATATTAAGCCCTTATCCAAAGTATGGTTTGCAAATATTTTCTCCCATTCCATAGGTTGTCTCTTCACTCTGTTGTTTCCTTTGCTGTGCAGAAGCTTTTTAGTTTCATACGATCCCACTTGTCTATTTTTGCTTATGTTGCCTGTGCTTTTGAGGTTGTGTCCAAAAAGTCATTTCCCAGACCAGTGTCACGGAGGTTCTCCTTTTGTTTCCTTATGGTTTTACAGTTTTGGGGTCTTACGTTTAAGCCTTTAATCCATTTTGAATTGATTTCTGTATATGGTGGGAGATAGGATCCAATTTCATTTTTCTGCATGTGGGTATCCACTTTTTCCAACATTATTTATTTATTTATTTATTCCTTTTTTTTGTTTCTGTATATGGTGGGAGATAGGATCCAATTTCATTTTTCTGCATGTGGGTATCCACTTTTCCAACATTATTTATTTATTTATTTATTCCTTTTTTTTGGTCTTTTTTCATGACCGGCAACAGATCGCAACCCTCAGTGTTGTACCTGTACCGGACCAGGACCAGCAACGGGATCGCAACCCTCGGTGTTGCACCCGCACCTCGCTCAGCCAGTGAGCGGCCGGTCTGTATGTGGGATCTGAACCCTCGGCGGGAGCGATGCCATGCTCCCAAGCAGCGCACTGTAGCAGTGTGCCACCGGGCCAGCCCTTATTTATTTATTTTATTTATTTATTTTTTTTCCCTTTTTGTCTTTTTTTTACTGATCGGTAACGGGATTGCAACCCTCGGTGTTGCGCCCGCACCACGCTCAGCCAGTGAGCGGGAACTGGTCTCCACATGGGATCTGAACCCTCGGTGGGAGCGCCGCTGCGCTCCCAAGCGGCGCACTCTCCAGTGTGCCACTGGGCTGGCCCTCCAACATTATTTATTGAAGAACCTTTCCTTTCTCCGTTGTGTATTGTTGGCATCTTTGTCAAAAATCAATTGACTGTAAGTGTGTGAACTTACTTCTGGGCTCTCTGTTCTGTTCTCTTGGTTCACATGTCTGTTTTCATGCCAGTATCTTGTTGTTTTGATTACTATAGCTTTGTAGCACATTTTGAAGTCAGGTAGTGTGATGTCTCCAGCTTTGTCCTTTTTGCTCAGATTGCTTTGGCTATTCAAGGTGTCTTGTGGTTCCATATGAATTTTACAATTTTAAAAATATTTCTGTGAAAAATGTCATCAGAATTTTGATAGGAATTGCATCAAATTTGTAGGTTGCTTTTAGTAGTAAGGACATTCAAACAATATTAATTTTCCCAGTCCATCAACATATCTTTCCATTTATTTGTGTCTTCTACAATTTCTTTCATCAATGTTTTAAAGTTTTTAGTATACAGGTCTTTCACCTCCTTGGTTAAATTTATTTCTAAGTATTTTGTTTTATTTTTTGTAGCTATTGTAAATGGGATTGCTTTCTTGATCTCTCTCTCTCTTTTTTTTTTGGATAGATCATTGTTAGCATATAGAAATGCTACAGATTTTTGTATGTTGATTTTTGTATCCTGCAACTTTAATGAATTCCTTTATCAGTTCTGACATTTTTTTTGGAGGAGTCCTTAGGGTTTCCTATATTAGGTTTTCAAAAAGTTCATGGAAATATTTGTGTTGTCTTTTAATTCTATTATTTCCATGAACTTTTTGAAGTACCCTCATACATGAGATCATGTCATTTACAAACAGGGACAATTTAACTCTTCCTTTTTAGTTTGGATGCCTTTTACTTCTTTCTCTTGCCTGCTTGCTCTGGCTAGGACTTCCGGTGCTATGTTGAATAGAAGTGGTGAGGGGTGGGCATCCTTGTCTTGTTCCTAATCTTAGAAGAACAGCTTTCAGCTTTTCACTGTGGAGTATGATGTTAGCTGTGGGTTTGTCACATACGGCCTTTACTGTGTTGAGGCACATAGCTAATTTGTTGAGAATTTTTATCACAAAAAGATGTGAAATTTTGTCAAATGCTTTTTCTGTATCTATTGAGATGATCATATAGTTTTTCTCCTTCATTCTGTTAATGTGATGTATCACATGTACAGATTCATGTAGGTTCAACCATCCTTGCATCCCTGGGATAAATCACATTTGAACATAGTGAATAATCCTTTTAATGTGTTATTGAATTCAGTTTGGTGGTATTTTGTTGAGGGATTTTGTGTTTATGTTCATCAGAGATACTGGCCTGTAATTTCCTTTTCTTGTAATTTCCTTGAATGGCTTTAGAATCAGGGTAATTCTTCCCTCATAGAAAGAGTTTGGAAGTATTCTCTCTTCTTCAGTTTTTTGGAAGAGTCTCAGAAGGATTGGTATTAATTTTTCATTAAATGTTTGGTAGAAGTCAGTGGTGAAACTATCAGGTACTAGGCTTTCCTTTGATGAGAGGCTTTTTATTACCGATTCTACCTCCTTACCCACTGTTGGTCTGGTCAGACATTCCATTTCTCCCTGATTCAGTCTCGGTAGGCTGCATGTTTCTAGAAATTCATCCCTTTCTTCTAGGTTATACAATTTATTGGCATAAAATTATTCATGGTAATCTCTTATGATCCTTTGTGTTTCTGTACTAACAGATAATGTCTCCACTTTTACTTCTGATTTTATTTATATGAGTCTTTTTTCTTTTTTTCTTAGTCTAGCTAAAGGTTTGTAGATTTAGTTTATCTTTTCAAAAACCAACCCGTACTTTTATTGATCTTTTCTATTGTTTTTCAAGTCCATTGATTTCTGCCCTGATCTTTATTATTTTCTTCTCTCTACTAATTTTGGGCTTAGTTTGTTCTTTTTCTAGCTCATTGAGATGTAACGTTAGGTTGTTTATTTGAGATCTTTCTTCTTTTTTGATGTACGTGTTTTTGCTATAAACTTTCCTCTTAAAACTGCTTTTGCTGCATTCTGTAAGTTTTAGTATGTTGTATAGCCATTTCTGTTTGTATCAAGATATTTTAAATTTTCGTGTTGATTTCTTGTTTGACCCAGTTGCTTTTCAGGAGCATGTTGTTTTATTTCTGTGTATTTGTGAATTTTCTGATATTCCTCCTGTTACTGATTTCTAGTTTCATACCATTGTGATCTAATAAAATACTTGTTATGATATCAGTCTTCTTAAATTTGTTAAGACTTGTTTTATGGCCCAACATATGATTTATCCTGGAGTGTATTCTATGTGTACTTATGTTTTCTAGGTTTATCCAGTTTGCAGAGTGTGTTAGGTCACTAAAATTTACACCCATGTTTCTTTCTTAGAATTTTATAGTTTGAACTCTAACATTTAGATTTTTGATCCATTTTGAGGTCATTTTTGTATATGGTTTGAGGTAGGAGCACAAATTTGTTATTTTACATGTGGATATTTGCTTAGTTGGTCCAGCACCATTTGTTGAAAAGACCATTCTTTCCTCCCTTGAATGGCCTTGGGACCCTTGACAAAAATCAATTGACCATAAATGTATGACCTTATTTATGAACTTTCAATTCTACTCCACTGGTCTGTATATTTATCCATATGCCAGTACCATACTGTTTTGAATACTGTAACTTTGTAGTAAGGTTTGAAACTGGAAAGTGTGAGTCCTCCAACTGTGTTCTTTTTTAAGATTGTTATGGCTTTTTGGGATCCCTTGTATTTCCATATGAATTTTAGGATCAACTTGTTCATTTCTGCAAAGAAAAAAAGTCATTGGAATTTTGATAGGGATTGCATGGAATCTGTAGATCAATTTGGGGAATATTGCTGTCTTAACAATACTAGGTCTTTCAATCCATGAAATGATATATCTTTCCATTTATTTAAGTATTTTTTATTATCTTTCAATAATGTTTTGTAGTCTTCAGTGTATAAGTTTTGCACTTTCTAAGACTCATTTATTAGTTCTTATTAATTTTTTATTTACACTTGCCTGTAGATGTTTTTTGACAAATGCTCCCAGGTAGTGGCTTTAGCACTGGCTGAGTTCCAAGGTGGTAATGTAAAGGCAAACATATTGAGCCAGTTTTCCAGGGATCCACCAAATGGATCAAAACAAATAATTATAATTCTTCATGAATGAAGTCTGTTTTGGTCCTCTGGCACTAGGAATATAGGATGGGGTTTTCAAGCTATCACTGAGCTGTGGCATAGTAGATGGGATTAGAGTAAATTAAAAAGCCATAGAGCCTGGCTTTTCTGGTCAAGATTAAGCTGTTTTTCTTGAATAAGCATTTCCCTGGTTATTACAAGATTTTGGTTAGTTTCCAGAGTTCCGTACAGTTGATTCTGATTTTTTATTATTATTATTATTATTATTATTATTATTATTATTATTATTTTACAATTTTTTTTCATTGCTTTTATGGAGGGGTGGACTTTTAGAATTCTTTGCTCCACCCTTTTCTCAGAGGTCAGGCTTTCCCCAAATCTTGATTTAGATTCTTCTGAATCCTATGAGTTTCTAGAGGTGACTCACTTCTCCCTCTTATTTGAAAATAATACAGAGGCCTTTACCCCACAAGACAACATGTGGTCACTCAGGATCCTCCCACCTACCTTCCTATAGGTCAGGCTTTCCCCAAATCTTGATTTAGATTCTTCTGAATCCTATGAGTTTCTAGAGGTGGCTCACTTCTCCCTCTTATTTGAAAATAATACAGAGGCCTTTACCCCACAAGACAACATGTGGTCACTCAGGATCCTCCCACCTACCTTCCTACCACTAGTCCTATAGGTTTCAGTGCAACCTAGCCAGGGATGCACTGATCCTGATAAGGGAGGAAAGGGACTATACCCCAAAGGAGCTGCAGCATCTATTCAGCATTGATAGGTAGGAGCTGGGAGAGGACTCATAGGATTGGATTCTGAGGATGCTGTTTTGAACAAAGTGGCCAAAAGATAAGATTGGAAAAGGGAGACTTTATTGATTTGAGAGCACTTTCCTGGTTGTAAGAGTTAACATACTGGCAAGGACCTCAGAATATAGTGTGAACTCATTACTAGGATGGTTCCCAGAAACCTAGAAATAGTAATGGTCCATGCCTAGTGAGGTTCAAATGCCAGAATTACCATGACTGACAGTGAAAATAAGGATTAAAAGGCTCAGAGAAGTAAGCCTGCTGGAGTGGATAAATTCTGTAAGGCTGGGAAACCCACCAAATGCGTATGTTTCATGGTAAGGCCTCAAGGAGACTCTATTCTTCAGGTCATAAGGAATGCTCTGCTGGATGCAATTACCACAATAAACAGCAAGGTTGGAGGGGTAGTCAGGAGACCTGACTGCCTAAGGGTTATGGACTCTTAATAGACTATGGCATTTTTAAAGTGCAAAATGAATGGGCTGCAACCAAGGTTACTACTTAATCTGTATCATCAAAAGAAATCAAGGATAGATGGTCAGGAGGTTAAGGGCAATTACCCCAATAAAACGTCATGATTCTTTGCGCAGTTGCTGAACCTGAGCCAGTTTTTTGACTCAAAACTGAAATTCATCTATTAAAAAAGTGTCTGGGTCCCAGGAGGAAGGGTCTTGCAACCTTACAACAAGTGTACACAGTAACAATTACTCCAGCCCTTCTCCAGAGGGGATTATGGCCATTTGCTCTGGTAACCATATGCTGGAGAAAGGAGAGTACCAAACATGTCAAGGATTGTTGGATACAAGGTTGAAGTTGACATAAATGTCCGGAAACCCAAAGCATTATCATGGATCCTGTCTTAGAGATTGGACATGCTGGGGGAGGGTAGTACATTGAGTCCTGGCTGGGGTTAGGATCCTAGTGGGTCTGATGAGTATTTTCCTTCTTCCCAAATGTGTAACTGGAATGGACATACTTGGAAGTTTTCATAACCTCCACATCAGGTCCTGGCCTATTGGGTAAAAGCCCAAGAAAAAGCCTCTGAAATGTTCTCTTCCCCTTTCTCCACCCCTGCGTCTCTTGCCTCAGTGGAGATAGCACATAAAAGACAATGTTATATCCCCTAGAAAAATAATGAAAATTATTGCCCGCCTTAAAGAGCTAAAGTGTGCAGTATGGTGGTCCTTGTTATATCTTTATTTAATTCACCAGTCTGGGCCCTAAAAAACCCAGGCAAACCCTGGGAGGATGACAGTAGACTACCACAAACTCAAGCAAGAAGTCGTCAGCATTGCAGCCATCTTGCAAAATATGGTATATTTGCTAGAACAGATCAACACAGCCTCAGGTGCATGTATGTGGCCATTAATTTGGCAAACATTTTCTTTCTCATCCTTTACAGGAAAGAGGATCTTAAAGAGTTTGCACTCACATGGAATGGTCAAGAGAATAAATCTTCAGTTTCTCCCAGGCCTCTGTCAATTTCCCCACACTCCGTCATGGTATAGTCCGAAGAGATCTGGACTGTGTGAACATCCTGCCCATTGATCCATTATACCAATGGCATCGTGAGAATGAGACTGGATGACAAGCACATGCATTCCAGAGAGTGTGAGATAACCCCCATGAAGATTTGGGGGCCTGCCATCTCAGTAAAATGTTTAGGGGACCAATGGCCAAGGAGAGGCTGGAACATCCCATACAAAGAAAAGGATGAAGTATCGCATCTTATATCTCCCACCATGGAAAAGGAAACACAGTGTCAACCCATTTAATGGCCAGCTTGAAAGGCGGCCAGCTTGGCAGGGGGCCCAGAGCAGAAAATGGCTCTGGAGTACGTCCAGGCTGTGATGCCAGCAGCTCTGACACCATAGTTCCTGTACTAAAAGGAACAGAGCTCCTCAGGAGAAATGGCTGACTACAGAGCTGAGGCAGATAAGTTCAAGCCAAGCCTGGAATAGCTTATATGTAAGGAGGTGCTCTGTGCATAATAGGAGCATGTAAAGGAAGAGGATGGAGATGCCAGCTTGAAAACATTCTCGATGGCCAAATCTGGGATAATTTGTGCATCGGAATAAATAAAGCCACTAATGGATTATAACCCATGAATAAAATAAGTATCTATGGGTCCATACTTACATAAATGAACGAGTGAAATTGGAAGCTCTTTCTTACAGTAGAATGCCAACTAACAAATAAAGAGAGAATAATGGGGTGGCTAGGAAAAAAAAATAAGTAAATGATTCCTTTAATGTGCCTTCTGGAACCAGGAAGTCATCAGTGAGTACAAATACTATTATGCAAATTATGTTTTAGACACTAAAACACTGTGCATTTTTTTTTCACATTTTTAGCACAAGCAGTTACTTCCTCAAGCCAGACTTCACTCTGTCACATTTTTACTGACAAAATTCAAAATGCAATGATAATAATTGAGTATAACTTTTTGTAATACAGGTCTACTAATGAAAAGAATGGAATTCTTTTTTGAGGGGATAGCATTTTGCTTGATTGGTGTTGAGTTCCAGTTCACTATCATCAAATCAATTGCACATGTTTGTCTGCAAAAACCATTCTTAGCTCTTGGGCTATGCAAAAGCAGGTGGAAGGCTGGATTTGGCCTGTGGGCCGCAGTTATATCATTGCTGAGCCTTTTGTGTTGGTACAGATGTGCCACCACATCTGTATTACAGGCAACAAGGAGAACAAGGGGGAAGAGTACATCAACTCTTTTTTAAGGAGTCTCTGAAGTCCCACCCAGTACCACTAATATCTCTGTGGCCACAATGTGGTCACGTGGCTGCACATCTCTGCAGAGGAGCCTGGCAAGTACAGTTGTTCACCCTGATTGTTAGAACTCACTGTGAATTCTAGTTTTCATTAGTTTACCTCATCTGTTAGGAGCTATTGATAGATTCAGAAAAGATTTTAATTCTTTTTATTGACTAACATTGCTTAAACATAGAATAGCATTTACTAGAGATAAGCAACCAAGCTAAAACAAACTCTCTAAAGAGTCTAAAATATTGACAAGCTTTGGTTAGATTAGCCGAGAAAAATAAGAGAAGACATAAATAACCAATAGCCCATGAAAAGAGGGACAGAATTCCAGATGTTGCAGTAGAATTCCTGCCTGGCTAGAGATGCAGGCAGCTTCTCCCGTCTGCTAATATTAGCCTCTTAACATTGCTCAGAGTTGGCCCCTCTTTGTGCCCACAGCCCACCCTTTGGCGGGGTCTTGGTTACCTTCCTGTGTTCCATTGTCCTGGCCCCTACGTGTACTCCCCGCTGCTTTGCTATTCAGACTCCTGCAGCCTCCAGAAGAAATCCTAGATGGCTTGGCCTGGTGTTCAAAGCCCTTCTTGCTGGTCTCCTTTCCAATTCTATTTTCTAGACCTAAATTAAACCCCACTCTATTCTCCAAACTCAACCCTGTAATTTCCAACCTCCACAATCTTGCTCATGCTTCTGCCTCCACTTTTCGTCTCCACCTCAGAGAATCCACACGTGACCCAATACAATTGCACCATTTGTACTAAGTCCCCTAGTTGAAAACTGGACTTCTTCCACCCGACGCTTATAATAGTTTTTGCATCTTTTTATTTGGTTATAATTTCACATATACAGAAAAGTAGCAAGAGTAATAAAAACAATTTCTGCATACTGTTTCTCAGATTTACCAAATATTTACATATTGTCTTATTTTTCTCCCCCTCTGCATGTGCCCACACATACACACACACACACACACACATTTTTACGAAACATGTGAGAGTAAGTGGGAGACATACTTAAATACTTCTGTGTGTTTTTCTTAAGACCAAGGACATTTTCTTACATAACCACCTGCAATCATTAAAATTAGAAAATTTAACATTGATGCAATACTACTATCCAATCCAAAATCCATATTCTGATTTCATCAATTGACAATAATGTTCTTTATAGCTATTGTCCCCAATCCAGCATCAATCCAGGATCATGCACTGCCCTTAGTTTTCAAGCCCCTTTAGTCTCCTTTAATTGGGATCGGTTCCTCTGAATTTTGTTTTCCTTCCCTATAGGACTATACTACTATATCTCTTACAGAGCTGAGCAATTGCTCCCTCCTATAATGGTTATTTACATATTTATTTTTCCTTCCAGCCTTTAGGCTTCTTTGAGGGGTAATAAACGTGCGACATACTTTTTAAGCCCACCCAGCATTTTCGAAAGTGCTGAGCACATCATAGATTTATTATGACTGAAACGACAGTCGCTCCGGCATCTCGAGAGGGTGCTTCATGGGAACACCCCAGCTCCAGGGAGTCTGTTTCAGTTAATAGTGCCCCTGGAAAGTGAGGACTGATGCCACATTCTGGTAAAGAAGGTAGCAGGTCAAGGCAGAGCAGAGAGGTTTTCCCAATATTCCCATAAAGTTAAGAGCCAGGAACGCTCTTAGACCAAGACCACCCAGCCCTTAGTCTTCATTGTGGGCTGTGGGTTCCAACCCCCCAGGCCTCTTCAGGAACTGACGGATCCACCTTCCTTCTTACATAGGTTTAGTCTATGTTCAGTCTCTGTTTTTGAGCTGGATCCTTTCTATTAACATTTAAACATGTTCAGGTCTCTTCACCCTCACTGCACTTCAGTTTTAGTTTTTTCCCAGTGGCTCCATCAATAGCTGTGAACAACTATGGCATCCGTGTCACCAAGTCTAATGGACGTTTTCCGGACCTTAGTTCCCGTGGCCTTCCAGCACTGTTAAACCCTCTCGACTGCTGTCTTCTGGAAACACTGTCTTATTTTGTCTTCTCGGACACTGTGGCCCGGGTCTCCTCCTACCTCTGCGGTCACTTCTGTTCTCTTTTGAGGCTCAGTTTCCAACCCAGCCATTACATATGAGACGTCATCAGCACTAGGCTCCTTCTGTTTTCACTCCAGACTCTCCCTCCCATCACTGTCTGTGGCATTAACACGCGTGTAAATGATTCAAATTTACATACCCAGCCCTGCCTTCTACTTATAAAGCTCCAGACTAAATATCTCATGGCCTACCTGACATCTTCACTGGAATGTCCCAAAGGTGCCCTAAAGTCTACATGTCTGGATTAGCCTGCTATGGCCGCCATAACCAGGATGGAAGACTTAAATAACAAAATGTGTTGTCTCACGACTGGAGGTTGGAAATCCAAGATCAAGATGTGGTCAGAGATTGACAATTTTTTTCGTCCAGTAAGGTGCAGGAAAGTGTAGGTTTGTTACCGAGTAATGGGCTCACTGCCCGGTGTGCACAGAAAGCCAGATGCTGGCACTGGCATGAGTGAAAGAGCTTTCTTGCTTGGCCAACCAGCAGGAAGACAGGAGACTATGCTCAAATCTGTCTCCCTGACCTGGGGTTAGGTGAAACTTTTATGTACTAAGGAGACAGGTTGGTGTGCAGAAGCCTGGCAGGGCAGGTTTCATTGGGTGGACTTTCAGTTTGGCCATTTATGGTAAAGTATAGAATAGTGGGTTTCAGCATGGGAACTGACCGGACAGCGGACCCCTCACTTCTGAAAGTGCTCTGGCATTTCAGGTTCCCGTCGTGTCCTGGCCTCTTTGGTTTTGTGGGGAGGAATGTTGATTCCAGGTGTTATTTGGAGCTTCAGACTTTTTCTACTGCACATGCGCAGGCTGCATGACTTGCAAGTTTTGGCTGTGCTGCATCTGCAAGAAAGCTCTAGCCATGGTTAAGGGGTAGACCCGGTTTGAGTTGGACACCTGGTTCCAGGTCGCCTTCATAGTGCTGGGATCTGACTGGTTTTAGATACCCCACCTGGAGGTGGAGCCACCATGGGGGCCCCTTCATTCTATCTCAGCCTTGGGGTCTGAAGCTCCCTGCTCCCCATCCCTCAGAGCCAGCTGGAGAATGAACAGGTGATCTGACTGGTTTTAGATACCCCACCTGGAGGTGGAGCCACCATGGGGGCCCCTTCATTCTCTCTATCTCAGCCTTGGGGTCTGAAGCTCCCTGCTCCCCATCCCTCAGAGCCAGCTAGAGAATGAACAGGCGTCAGCCCAGGCAGAGGCCACACAGGAAGCAGCTGAGGCCCTGGGGTGGGGGAATGAGGAGACGAGAAGGAGGGGATTGAAAGATCAGAGGGGGAAGAGGGTACCAGGGAGAGGGTCCCCAAAAGTCCAGAATTGAGGCACCCCTCTGTGGGTTGCCTGTGAGTTCAGGGTGAGTGTAAAGAATAGTGAAAAGTTAAGAGAACCCAGCCCCAGATTTCCAAAATGCTGTGATGGCGTGGCCTGTGGGCCGAAGTGAAAAATGACTAACACTCCTCTGACCCCCTGTGTGTGCCGGCCTGGCTCTTCTCCCCCAGGCAGTGTCCCTCTGCCTTCAGCCATGTGGGTGGCGGGGAGCCAGCTGTGGATGGTGGCATCAGAGTGCCGCAGTGGGACCAGCCAGCCATGAGATGCTGTCACCTTGCCTTCCTCCCCTTGCTCTCCCCGACAAGAGCGCACACGTCACACATGCTCCTGGCGGTTACTCCTTCCTTTAGAACATGTCACAGCGTCAATTTTCATTTGTTTATGTGATAATTGTCTAGTTCCCACTGGTCTGAAGGCTCTTTGAAGGTAGAGGACAATTGTGAGCTGCTATTTTTTCTCGTTGTTTTATTTCTGATGTATATTAGTCACCCAAAAATATTTATCATCTGATAAATAGTCATTTGATCTACTCTCTTACTCGAAGAC
>NW_007727183.1:25206-33269 GCF_000696425.1 Galeopterus variegatus
GATGACAAAATGCAAACAAGGACAGGCTGTCTTCAGCTCGAAAGAAGACAGAAATACCTGTGGTGACAGCAGCCTGATTCTACCACTATTCCCCATTCCTATGACCTGCTACCTTCCAGCTCCAGGCCGAGGCCCTCAGCATTTTTGAAGTGAGCCCAGGTGGGTTTCAGAGCCACCACTCTCTTCCTTAAGACAATTTTCCTCCCTTTGCCTCTTTCTCCCCACCCACACCTGGCACCCAGATCTTTCATATTTCATCCTGCATCAAAATTGTGTGCTCAGGAAATGACATCACTTTCAAACACCTAGCATGAACAGCTTATCAATTATATTTCTTGGGGATTTACATTTAAGCCATGAGAGGAATTATGAAATAAACACCTTTGACTCTAAAGAGTTTGCAAGATCACGTAAGATATACTTTGGAGATTAAACTGTAGACAGAGCTTAGTATACTGATACTTTTTACTAACCATTAATATTATAAGCATTTTCACATAATTAAATATTCTTCAAATACAGGATTCCAGACATAAATATATTAATAGTGCTGGCCAGTTAGCTCACTTGGTTAGAGCGCAGTGTTATAATACCAAGGTCAAGGGTTCAGATCCCTGTACGGGTCAGCTGCCTAAATAAATAAATATTTTAATGGACTCCCCTCAAAAGAGAGACTTAATAAGAATCCATTTGTTTGATCCCAAGAATGGAGATCCAGCTTTCTTTTTCCGTAAACAAGACAGTGTCTGGGCAGAGGAGCTTTACAGAAGCCTTCACAGCACCATTCAGCTGGTTTGCTTACTACAAAATGCTGAAAAGAGAACATAGCTTTTCTCAGATCTCGAGACAAGATTCAGTCACAGCACTCAGCAAAGGGAATTTCTGCTTGGTTACTATTCAACAGAATGAAATTCCTGATATCTAGAGACAGCAATTTATTCACACCCGGGAAGAGTTTGTGCACAGAATGAGCAAACGTGTCATTTCGGCTTCATACCTCTACCAAGTTAGTGTCAGAACCAGGCTTGCGGACATGGCTTAGATGATCCAGATGACTGCAAATGCTAAAATTGCTGGGAGAATGTAGTTTGGGGTAATTGTTTTATGTAACAACAAAATTATCAGAATGGATAGCTTGTAGAGTTAGCAGCTGCAGAATCAAAGGTTAGATGAGACTTTAGGTCAAGGGATCCGGTCTGAAAACATCCTAACGTGCACATGGTCTGTAAATACACATTCGTGAGTTTGTTAAATCACCATAAATGATGAAGGAACTTATATTCTTAACTGAAGGCCGGGATCACTCTGCGTCTGGTAGGTTCGCCACATGGGGCTAGGAATCTCCCGTTGTGCAATTTGCAATTAAGCCTCCTCTGCACAGGCTGGCAATGCCACAAAAACAAACTTTCCCAGGGTATTTTGGGAATCGTATTCCCAGTGAGAAATGAGAAATGTAGACCCACACGGAACTGGAAAGGATGTCGGGAGAAAGAGTGTGCCGTTTCGAGCTTAGCACTTTTTTTCAGTGGGGAGAAAAGTTCAGGGGAGTCGTGTGGGCACTGGGCTCGGCCCTGAAGGGTGGAAGGTGCACCCGCAGGCACAGCCACAGGCGGTGGCCCCCAGTGCTGCCCCTGCAGCTGAGCATCCCAGCAGCCCCCAGACGGGCCTTACATTTGTGCAACTTACTTTTTCTCTGAGAGAGGAGAATGTCGAGAAAGTGAATGTTTTAGGGCCTCCAAAAGAGGAAGTGGCCAATGCCGGAGGTTGGGACAGGGTCAGTCCTGTTAGACCTGAGCTCTGGAGTGCCTGCAAGGACAAGGACATAGCAAGAGCCAAAGGAGTTGTGTTTGTGAAAGACTCCAAGACCTGGTGCAAAAGCTTCATGGCCTAGGTGTCAAGACAACTCGGGGTGCTGCAGAGGCCAGCCTTGCCCTCTGTCCCCACCCCCAGAGCCCCAGGGCCAGGGTTCGAGGTCTTTGGCAGCACAGAGCAGGGCAGGGGAAGGGTGGACGGAGCCACCTGCTCATGGGCGTTCCACCTGCAGGGGTGTTGGGGAAACACCTCAGGGGCCCAGAGCAGGACCTCTCGTCAGGCTGGTTTCTGAGGCTGGGTGAGCCCTGCCACAGCAGGGACGCCTATGGGGTGGTGGGAGGAGGTGCTGAGGGCCTGACTCAGCAAGAAAAGGCAGAAATGCCAAAATGTCATTTGCTCCCAAAGGCTGGAAAGGCCTAGGACATTCAGTCTATACCCTCATATCAAAAACAGTTGTGTGGGCTCATTGAAGAGACACTGCTGAGATGGAATACAACCATGCCCATTTAAGGGAAAAGGGGAAAAGAAAGGCCAGGCATATATCTCCAAAGAAACCTGTGTCAGGGACTTTAGAGGTTTCTTTTCAAGAGTCCTTCACTTCCTGACCTCCAGTCCAGTCCCCTATGCCCACAAGCTTTCCCCACACCCCACCCTCAAAAAGATTTTAAACACAAAAAATCAAGAACAACAGCTCAGCTGAGCCCTGGTTTGAGCAAAAGACTCCAGATGTTTGCCATGGGAAGGTTTCTTCCTTGCCTTATTTTTAGGGGACTAAGGCGGGGGGGAGAGGGAGGGATTCTTGCTTTATTTTTATATCAGAACACATTTTTCTAGATGCAGTGTAGTGGACTGAATGGCACCCTCCACCCAAAAGTGATGTCCACACCCTAACCCCTGGAAGCTCTGAGTGTCGTGAGATCATCCTGGATTTTCTGTGTGGACCCTAAATCCAACGACAAGTGTCTGAGACCCACAGAGGAGAGACACGCAGGGAGAAGAGGCCCTCTGGAGATGGAGGCAGAGACTGGAGTGATGTAGCTACAAGCCCAGGAACACCTGCAGCCACCAGAAGCTGGCAGAGGCAGGGAGTGGAGTCCTGGAGCCTTGGAAGGGAGCTCGGCCTTGACTTTGGACTCCCTTGCCTCCCTCGGAAGGGACTCAACACCTTGACTGTGGACTCCTGGCCTCGAGAACCATGACAGAACAGACTACTGTTGTTTTGAACCACCAAGTTTGTGGCCCTTGGTGACGGTGGCCCCAGGACACTGCTGCACGCGCCAACAGGAACTGGGTCTTGTTTGCACTTTAGCCTCCCGCGTCTGGTAGGTTCGCCACATGGGGCTAGCCTCCCATCCGTCCTTCCCTGTCTTCCATTCCTGTCCTGGAGATGGCAAAAAGCCTTCTGCCATTTTCACTTGTGACCCATGTCCAAGCAGGCTCATGCAAAAGAGAAAGCTGAAGTAACAAGAGCTGGAGAGGTGAGGCGGATGCGAGGACCTCGTCGTCAAATGTCAGCAGCCCCGAAGGCCTCAGCTGGCGGCCGACGTGTCTGAAGGCTGGTGGGATTCATCACGCCGCGCAGGGGCCACCATCTCACCGTCCACATGGGACGTGCTACCACTTTTGTCAGCAGGAGGGAAAAAGGGGCTGAAGACCAGGGATGGAGGGATGCCAACATTCTCGTGTCACACGGTCAAGCCAGGAGACACTACCCAAGTTTTTAGAACAAGAAATTGAGATTTAATAACTCCATTTAAATACAAAAGAACTCAAAATTATTCTGCAGTCATGAAATACTTAGAGGATCATAGGAATGCTTCTCTTTTGCAGAAGACGGTCATAGACGCTGTCAAGGTTTGCTAAACAAGAAAGAGAAGCACGGGCTTGTTATTCCATGTTACAGCAAGAACATCCAGCAGGACTGAAAACTGAAATCATTAAAAAATGGTCAGCTCTGGGAAGTGGCACCAGCGGTGGAGAAGGGTTATATGGGAAACTGTTGTTTTTCTATGTTCCTTCAGTATGATTTTAGTTAAATATTTTGAAATAAAATAATCCAACAGTAAAATGTATCTCTGAAGCAGAGCTTGGGGGAGAGTGAAGGGGCTGGACAGCCATGGAAAGGGGCCCCTCTGGCCTTCTTGCCCCATCCTGGGCTCCAGGTGCCAGCCCCCAGAGGGGACAACTTGTAATGGCCTGAAGAGTTCTTGGAAGTCCTAGAGCTCCTGGTTGTACTTAGGCCCGAGGACACACATCTCAGAAAGCCACCCGTAGCAGCACCAGGAGCGTCTGGGCCATGCTAGGCTTGGTTCACAAATCTGTGAAGATGGGGCATTACCGGGGATTTAAAGATCGACTTCAATCAGGTAGGATGTGCTGGTGATATATAACTGGTCCCGATTGTGTTTGGAAACATATCACCAGCATTAGTATCTGTAGCAAACGGCACGGCATATTGCCAGCATTCATGGGCTTGCAAAGCAGCTGGAAAATGTGGGGGTAATTTTGGAGTTGGGAGTGTTTTTCAGTAGGTTTAGAAAGGGATAGAGGGCCGAGCCCGTGGCGCACTCGGGAGAGTGCGGTGCTGGGAGTGCAGCAGCACTCCCGCCGCGGGTTCGGATCCTATAAAGGGATGACCGGTGTGCTCACAGCGCTCACTGGCTGAGCGCGGTGCGGCCGGTCTCAAAAAGGACAAAAAAAAAAAAGAAAGAAAGAAAGAAAGGGATAGAGGACAGAGGAGTCATTTCCATCCAGTTCTCCCTCCCCCCCCCTCTACTTCCCCTCCATTTTGAATCTATTTCAAACATGGATTTTGGAAGGCAGTTTTAATTCTTTGGGGGCTGTGTAGCTGTTTCAATCTATCAAAGACAAAAACTAATGAGCCCTTTCACTAGGTACTAGAGCAGGCCTATACTCAGAAATGCAAGGTGTTACCTATCACTCAACACTGGCGGGGGTAGAAATCATAGTTTTATATTCTCGACCAAGTTGATTCAAGAACTCGGGCCGTAGCCGTTTACCATCTGGAGCTCGTGGGAGCAGTAATGAAGGCCTCTTCTGAGAGACTTGGGAGGCAGGGTGGAGAGTGGATGTCGGCAGCAGTGGTCTAGGGCAGTTCTCAGGGTCCCGCCCAAGTTCCTCTTGAGCAAATGCACGCTGATTTGCAAATGTAGAGTCTGCAGATTGGGGGATGCCTCACTGACATGATGAAGGCATAGAAGAGACAGACCGGGAGGATGTGGATCTCCAGTTTGGGGATCAGAAAGCTGGGTCTGGGTCCCTCCTCTGCCTCCTACTGATGGTCTATTTGCTCTTGTCTGAACTTCGGTATCTCCAAGAGAGAAAGAAGCAGAGAGACCAGGTGGGAAAGCCACCAGCTGACAGGCTTGGACTTGAATGCTGGCCTTGCCACATTTCGTGTGACTTTACCTCCTCTGAAACTTACTCCACAGAAAACGAGCATATCAGATTAAATGAGATAATGAGTATGAAAATGTCTGCGACATTCTAGTAACAGGTAAGAGCTGAGGGAATAAAAACAAAATAAAATTCGGCCTGCAAAACTGAGGGAGGCGAAGGAGGGAGGGGAGGCAGGAAGACTTGGAATAAGCGAGAACCGCAGATTTGCTGATAGGACTGGTGAGAAGCCTCCTTGTTTGAGCAACAATAAATGTCCATTAGCATAGAACGAGCCATGACATGTTCTGTGGCTCATTTGCTACCGCGGCCGTGACCACTACCATTCTCGACAGCTGGAGCTATGGGTGGTGGGCACGGCCCGAGGATAGAAGAGGACAGCGACTTGGACAGAAGCCCGTGGAATATCCACGCGGAAAGAGTGGACAGAGGGCGGGAGCCCCCCGAGAAGTCTGAGGACTGGGCTCCGGGGGCGTCTCAGAAGCCAAAGGAAGAAAGGGGTCCACAGAGAGGTGCTCGCTCAGCAAAGGCTGCCAGGGAGTCAGGTAATAACTGGGTCTTCTCCACTGGATTTAGCCAAAAAGAGGTTTCTGATGACCTTGTCATGACAGCGGAGTGGAGGGACCAAGCTGATGGGCAGAGGCCGCGGCTGCAGGGAGGGAGGCCGGGCAGACCTCGTGCACCAGCAGCCTGGACAGCGCCTGGAAGACAGTGTGGCTCCTCTCGTTTCTAGTGCTCCTCCCTTCACTCCTCTTTCTCTCCCTCTTCTTTTCCTTCTTTGAGTAGAGACCTAAGCGCGCTCCCCTTCTAATGAAAAAAGAAATCGAAGATACAGGTAAGCAATTTCTGGAACTCTCATCGACTGTCCAGATGGCTTTCTCCCAGACCCAGTCAATCGCCAACCAAATGGCTCCATCTGGATGTCCACCAGGTGCTTGAGGCTCAGCATGTCTGAACCGGGCTCTCCTGTCCCTCCTCCCCGTCTCTGGCTTCTCTGACCCTCTTGACTGGCATCACTATCCATCCTCCCAGCAGCCCCCCGAGATCCACCTTCTCCCTCACCCCGACCCCAAGCGCTGTGCCACCGCCTCCTAACACCCTCCCCTGTGCCAGTCACTTTCATCCCCACTGTCACTCCTTGGTGGACAGCCTCCCTTTCTGTCCCCCGGACCACTGGAGAGTCTCCTGAATGGCCACCTTGCTTCTGTCTAGTCCCATGTCCTTACAAACTCTCCCAGTTTAGCAGCCTCGCCTTTCACAGGAACTCTTCTCACTCTGCATCCCGCTGTAGGAAAGGTTCGCAGCCTTCCAGGTGTGGCTCAGGTCTTCCTGTCCTCACCTGTGTGCACTCATTCGTCTCAGTCTGGAATGGCCCCTTATCCCTATGTCTCAGACCCAATACAAGGAGTGAGTCTTTTCTGATTCCCAGACACAACTGATGGTCACCCTCTTTTTGTCCCCAGGGTTTCAGACTGGCACCTCTGATCTGATTTCACATGCCTCTCCTCTCTGCCCTTTCTATCCTGGAGATTATGCTCTGTAAGGGCAGGGATAGTAGCTGGTCCAATAGCAAGAACCCCGTGAATGAACAAATGAATGAATGAATCAAAATGAGGAAGACAGAGATAAATACAGTTTTGTGGCACTGATTCCTCACCTCACTTTTTGGGTTCAGTTCTTTATAGAGAAATAAAGCCACCAAATTACTTTTTCACTATCCAGGCCACATCCCTGTCATTCACCCACAGGATACAGTCATAGATCTCACTAAATGATCTGCTGTGTCGCCTACGTTTCTCAAAGTTTGCCTCCAGGAACACCACTCTTTTAAGATGGTCTGTGAGAGATGGGTCCCAAGGTCAAAGTAAGTTTTGGAAACAGTGTATACCACATTCCCCTCTTGGAGATACAAAGTCCATCTTAAAGGCTCTGAGAAGTTTTATAGGAAAAAAGTTTAATTTGATTGCTCAGGGCTTCCCAGACTTATTTGAAGTGGAACCCTTTTTCCTCAAGTCAGACCTTGAAGTTTTAATATCTCTTAAAGCTAGTGAATGCTGGCCAGCAGTTGTCTTTCAATTTACTAACTTAGTGGGATTATTCTCGTTTTTTTCCTCAAGTCAGACCTTGAAGTTTTAATATCTCTTAAAGCTAGTGAATGCTGGCCAGCGGTTGTCTTTCAATTTACTAACTTAGTGGGATTATTCTCGTTAACGTATCCCACTTGATTCCTATGCAGTGACTCAATGCAATCTTCTGCAAATAAAGTGGTATATAACAGTTTTTACAATATTTCAGTTTTCCAAATAAGCAATGTGTTCTGAGTTTACGACATATTTTACAAATTAATGATTTTCTTTCTCAATTAAGAAAATCTATGCCTATCAAAGAGACTTCCTTTATTTTATGAGATTTATAATTTTTTGCAGAAAACTTTTTGTTCCATCTTAACTGTTTGAGGATTAATAAAATAAGATATGCAAAAGTTATTATTTTGATTTCTTAATTGAAATGTAAGTGGGTTGAGGTCAGGTCTTGCTTCCTTTCTTCTTGGGGCTTCATGCCAGTCATCTTAAGGAAAGGCAAGTTGCATTATTTTCCAACATGCTCTGGATGGTGGGATCAAACATGGATATTTCACGCTTTTATTTTTTAAAATTTTTTATTCTCATTTTCATTGTTACAAATCATACTTATTCTTTATGCCCCTTATCCAATCTCTCCCCTTCCCCCACCCGCCTCCCCCTTAACCCACACCCCCTTATCCCCCCCACTAATAACCATAGATTTGTTCTCTCCATCTCATGGATTAACTGTTCCTCTGTTGGTTTGTGGCC
>NW_007727183.1:33990-35256 GCF_000696425.1 Galeopterus variegatus
TACTCTGGAGTGTGCTTTGTGAAGAGAGTGGACCTCTTTTTGGGGGCTGTCTCCACTGGTGTCTCTCCTGGTGTCAATGCAGTTGAGAGTCTGGTGTGCCATCTGCATGGTAGCTGTGACTGCTGCTATAGAGACCAGCCGCTTTTGCAGCAGCCGTGGCAATTGCGGTGGCTGTGGTGGGCTACCCATGTGAAAACGGTGTTGTTGGTGTGCTCTTTACCTGGTGTGGCTGGGTTCAGCTTCCCCTGGCTCCATATCTCAGGACCCCAGTGAGGCCCTGGGGCAGTGGTGGCAGCTTACCTAGTTGTGGCTGGGTTTGGCTTCCTCCGGCTATGTCATGCTTTTAAGTTTGAGATCTAAGAGTCAGAAACTTAAAGTGTATCTATGCATACATCCTAGAGTAAAACACATACTTCTCATTTAAATGTAAGTTTAAAGACACTTCATTATCCAAAAAATCTATCTGTTTGGTTGATTTCTACAGGTGAACTTGTATAATATTAAATGATCTTCCTTTAATATTCATTAGTATTGCCTTTCCTGAAAAAATAATACAAATCTCAAATCCTATTGTAGAACTGGTATTTAAAAGCCCAATTTCACAGTTTTTCCAAACCCAATTTCCTAAATATTTGGAAGGATCAATACCATAAACAGTCCTATTTTTAGCCATCAGAAAAAAGTCTTACGGCATTTCATCTGGGAGAGGATTATGCTAATAGCTTCAGATATTACATCTGTAAAAAGTTGCTTGATATTCGCTAATGGAGATTTCACAGTCACAAAATATCCAAGTGATTTTTTAAATCGGTGTGTCTATCGCTATTTCTAAGATATAAAATGCACTCCATTGGGCAAATGTCTGCCAGCACCACACACTGAGGATCTTCCAGGCTGAGCCTATATAATACCTGCAAGAGCAATAAGGCGTAAATCAACTGCTGCCCTGGCAAGTTTCTCTTGTAAAGTCGTTGTGTTGGCGTCACCAGCTCATGACAGGCTGGTCAGAAGCACAACCGAAAACGTCAGTGGAGCAATAATTAGCAACTGCGTCAGGTGTCTGAGCCCATTTTGATAATGTGAGATCATGGCTTTCATGTTCTTGGAGGAAAAGGAAAGAAAACTTTCTGTAAACCATAGATGAACTAATTTAATTTCCCCATTTGTAAATGAGAAAAAATATTATTAGACCAAATCATTAAAAAAAAAAAAAAGAGGTTCAGAAAATACAAATATTCTGAACTGATAACTAAATGAGTCATTGGG
>NW_007727183.1:36312-41070 GCF_000696425.1 Galeopterus variegatus
TGGTTTGCTTCAATAGCTAATTATATTTAAGAAGGCGCTAGTGTGGACGTGAGCATGGGTATAAATGTATACATATATATTACATGTGATGTAGGCAGAAGACAGCAATAAAAGAGAACACTTCAAATTTGAGAGAAGGATTAAGCATAAGTAGAAAAGTGGGAATTGGCACGGGCTTGGGGGAGTTGTGAGCGAGATGCTTGGCTAACTGATAAAGAGGACTTATGTCAGGGAGGGTTAGGTGATCAGGGTGGTGGAGGACCCGGTGGGCAGGTCAGTGTTCATGAGTGACAGGGAGTTTTTGAGTTTTGACTTGTCAGGAGCTAAGATTCAGGTGTGTACTGGCTGGTCAAACCATGACCATCATAATTTATCTGTGTTTTCAGTGCACAGACAGAATATTTAGGAACATAATATAGATGCCTAGGGATGTCCCCCAATTTGACTGCAGCCCAGGAGACCTGTGGAAAAGAACTTGAGCACTGACGGTACTTGGGATTCAGACACGCGCAGACTCGAGGGAGAATCTGGAGGTGGGGAGCGGTGGGACATGTGGGCTGAGCTTAAAGGGAAGCTGCGTCCAGCCCTTCCCAGCTCCCGTGCAGTGAACAGAGGCCCCTAGTGAGTGAGAATTGGTTGACGCAGATCTGCTATTCCCAGTGTCCCCAAGCTTCCCACGTGTCCATTCTAATTCTGTACTTTCCAACAAGAAGATCCCTCACCTCCAGCCAATCACTTCATCTGGTCCCTGACCAGAGAATCCATGATCTGTTCTCATTCTTGATATTGAAAGACCTTCAAGTAGATTTTTTTTACCATACGCTATTTTCTCCTTGTGCTCTGACTTGAGCACTTAACCCATGAGGAAGGTGAAATTCCACAGTACGCATGAGAACGCCCACCCACTGCTGTCCTAGAGAGTCCTGGGAAGGTACAAGAAGCAGTGCGGAACCCTGTCAAAATGGTATTTGGAGTACACAGAAAAGTCAGCCCCTGGGGTTCCCAGAAATGTGTGACTATGGGAACGCTACAAGGGACAGGGCTTCCTGCCGGAGTCGTGGGGTCGAGGGGGTGTTGGGGGGTGGGCTGGACTAACGGCTGCTGAGATTCTCAGAGAGTGTGGAAGGGGCTGCACCATGAGTGCAGGCTGGTGACACCCAGGAGAGCCAGGTTATTAAGTACAAAGCATCCTGAGGCACGTTCAGGTGTGTTGTGGGATGTGCCCCCAAAAACCTTGTGCACCATGTGTGGCTGTGGTCCTGAGGCAAAGACAGCAAGTCTTTTGCAGTAAGATCACCAGTTAACAGCGATGACTGAAATAGCAAGAGGAGAGGAAACACAAATACCTTGTGTCGTCAGGCATAGCCTTCTTCTGAGACTTGGCTTGGAGAAACATGATTGATCACTGTATCGAGAAAACTTGTTTCTGTGCCCATCCAAAGATGATGCTTATTTCAGAGCAGAAGAAACCCACAGCTCGTGGCTTCAGTGTCACTTGTCCTCTGAGCTGAACCCAAGGTCACACTCATGACAAGGAGCACACAGACAACCCCCAGTTGTAAAACAGCTGGGCCTCACGAATCGGTTCTCCGGAGCACAGAAGTGTCTCCCCATGGAAGCAATGCCAAGAAGGCCTCAGCTCTCAGGCCAGCCAGTAAACTCTCTTTAACCCCCTGTGTTCCGAGGGGTACCAGGAGCCACCGTGCAGCTGGAGGCTGAGGGTGGAGCAGGCCTCGGGGGTGAGAGGGCTGGATTTGGAGTTCGGAGACCGTCATGTCCTTCAAAGGAAGAACTCGATGGCATGATTATTTTTGCAAAGTTTTCCAGGGCCGGTTGTCCTAGCAATATTATTGCTTAAAAAAACTTTTTTTATTTTGGAATAGTTTAAGACTTACAAGAGGTTGCCAAAATAGTGCAGAGTTTCTGTGTAGCCTTCACCCAGCTTAACCAATGATCATACCTTAGGTAACCATGGTACATTGTCAAAACCAAGAAATTGACTTTGGTACAATACTATTAACTCAGGTCAAGAGCTTATTTGTATTTGATTAGTTCTATTTTTTCCTAAACAAATGTAATACTTTGGAATTATTAGATCATTTTAAGTGTTACAAATGCTAAAAATATTTATTTTTTCAGTGAAAGCTTCCATTCTTCACTGTAAAAAAGCCTGACAATATTATCTAAGTGAAGACTGAGTAGGTTTTATATTCATAAAAATTAATTTTGACATAAAAAGGCAAAGATTTTTTTAAAAATTGATGGAATATGCTACATTTGCAACCAAAAATGTAATTTATGAAATAAACACTTTAAAAAATTAATCTGAATAAGCATATTTATAATAATGTATCAACCTGGGTCCTAGTCCCACTTGCTGTAAACTGAGCAAAGTTACTTTCATTGGGTAAATTAATCTCTTTGGTCCTTAATTACTTGATTGTAAAAAGGAAATTAGATTACATGGCTTCTAAAATTTCTTTTAGTTAAAAAAAAAAAACCCTATGACGCCTTCATGTCAAGGTATTATATAGACATCATTATAGGAGTGTAAGATGGTTTATGATTAAAAAACAAACAAAAAGCTGGAACTTAAGCAAAGGGAAAAACTATCTTGTACTCACCTAAAAAATGAGAAAAAATGGAAGGTAGCATGTGTGTTGGGGTGGTGAGGAGACCCACAGGTGGCCCAGGACAGTGGAAACCATGGGCTCTGGAGCACAGGTAGGGAGCCATGGTCTGGATCCCCCACGAGCCACTTCAACCTGTGTGACATCTGGACAAACGATGCAAACCTTCTCAAGCCTCAGTGTACTCACCTGTAAAAGGATGATGGTATCTCATTAGTGTGACAAGGGACACAGCATGTGAAGTCCATGGCAGGGCCGCTGGCATAGAACCTAATTCTGTGAATGGTAGGAGAGAGCCTACCCTGGATGTTAGGTGTGAAGCGGGAGCAAAATAAAACCTGGGAAGGGATTTGAGCCGCCAGGAGATGTGAATGGAATGGGGGGTCAGCCTGCCTTTGATAGTGGCCGTGAGCTTAAGTGGAGAGCCCCTGGTTTCCGAGGAGCCCTCTTGAGGAGAACATGTCATAGGCTCAGCCATGGCTGGGGACCTGGCACTGACTGATGTCCTTGGCTGAGCTGAGAAGGTGCAGGGGCTTCTCACAAGACAAGGGGAGACTCGCCCAGTCTCAGCAGCTCCCAGTCTGCAGAGAGGAAATGCCTACAACAGGGGACCCTACCTGCTTTTGGAAAATGTAAGCTCGTCCCACATCCCTTTTATCTCTCTATAAATCTGAGATCAGAATTTGGTCTGTGGATTCCAAGGAGGACCTAAGACATCTTCATATGAAAACGAAACAATAATTTATTAACCTCTAATTATCTTGCCACTCATACTAGTTTCTTATCCACAAACGTCTTTTCTTCTGCCTTTTCTCTTGGCCTTTTCTTTTAGCATTTACAGTGGTGTCTCAGACATAGCTTTCCAACTGCTGTGACGCGAGACAAGTCATAAAACCATCTAGCAACAATTAATGATGTTAAAAGATAATAAAAACAGTTAAAACAGAAATATTTGTTTACACTCCTGCCATTTACATCAAAACCTCCCAGTGGATACTCTCATTCCCTTATCCTGTTCTTTTGGGGCACATTTTTAAAGTGTCCTTTTGAGTTTTTCAGATTTTTTTTCTTTTTTCACATTTAAGATGTTTCTTTAAATCTCATAAAATTGAATATTTCACCTGCCATCATTCTACAAACTGCATTAGAAAACCTGCCTCAATAAATATGTACAAACTGCACTAAAAATAACCTGGTTAGCCATAATTTATACATTTTGTCTTTATATTTGCAAGAAAAGAAATTTTGAACCCATTGCATTTTATAATCAGGAAATGTCTACTGCTCTGAACTTTATTGTTTTTTGAGGAAGAAATTATTTATTGGTTTATACTGAAACCAGATATTATACTTTGACTCCAATAGAGACTGGGAAAGAAATCATCCGTACTTTTTAGATACAAACAATACCCAAAAGAAAGTAATCCACAAGAAGAGCAATGACTTTAAAATGTATTTAAAGTGTCTCACTGATATTTTCTACAAAGAGTTTACAGCAGGATGACGCGATGCTGTAGGCCAACCTGCTTACTTCAATTCTATTAGGAAAATCAATCCTAGAGAAGAGCATTTACCATTTTAAATCTAGTGGCTCCTGGGTCCAGCCCTCAGCCTGGGGCAGGCATCCTGAGGCTTCGATCCTGGAAGACAGATTATTGGTCACATTAGGAGGAAAAACTGGTTCATCCAAGTCTTACACATCCACCCATGCAATGTCATTCAGACAGTAATCCATATTTTGTTTTGAGATTTCCGTGACATACACAAACACTGAAAGTTGGACAAACCCAAGTTTCCAAATTGTTATAAACCTCATCTCTTTCTCCCACAGCTGATAAAAAGCTAAATGAGAAACACTTTCTATATTAACAATATTACTAAGTTTCCAAACTTTAGGATACAGTATTTCTTTTTGGAGCTCTAATGAATAACATTTGTAGGTTTTACACAATTAAAAGTGGGTCTTAAGTAACCTTCAATTTTTTTTTTGATTGGTCAGTGTTCTTATGGAAAAAAATATGTACCAACCATCTATACAGGCATTAATTTCTCCCAGTTCTGGAGGTTGGAGGTCCCAGATCATGGTGCCAGCATGGCAGGATTCTGGTGAGGGCTCTCTTCCAGGGTG
>NW_007727183.1:41664-43372 GCF_000696425.1 Galeopterus variegatus
TAACATTTGTAGGTTTTACACAATTAAAAGTGGGTCTTAAGTAACCTTCAATTTTTTTTTTGATTGGTCAGTGTTCTTATGGAAAAAAATATGTACCAACCATCTATACAGGCATTAATTTCTCCCAGTTCTGGAGGCTGGAGGTCCCAGATCATGGTGCCAGCATGGCAGGATTCTGGTGAGGGCTCTCTTCCAGGGTGCAGACTGCCACCTTCTTGCTCTGTCCTCACATGGCAGGCAGAGAGACAGTGAGCTCTTTGGAGTCTCCTCTTATAAGGACACTAATGCCATGATGAGGGCCCCATCCTCATGACCTCATCTAAACATAATTACCATAGTCTCCCCACACCTTATCTCCAGGGGACACATTCCAAGACCCCCAGAGGATGCCTAAAACCATGGATAATACTGAAGCGTATATACACTATATTTTTTATCATATATATCTATGATAAAGTTTAACTATTAAATTAGGCACAGTAAGAGATTAACAACAATAACTAATAATAAAATAGAACAATTAAAACAATAAAAGGTAATATAAGTTATGTGAACGTGATCTCTCTCTCAAAATATCTTATGGTACCATATTCACCTATTTTCAGACCGTGACTGACCCCAGGTAACTGAAAGCATCAAAAGCAAAACTGCTGTTAAGGGGGGACTACTGTATCTCCTGAAGGCTGCACCTCCAAATACCATCACACTGGGGTTTGGGCCTTCAACATAGAAATTTGGGGGTTCACAATTCAGTCCATAGCACTAATACTGGCTAAAAAGGAGATGCACTGGAAAAATAATGTGTAGCAGCACACCAAGACAGCAGGAAGGCTGGAGAGCCAGGTCAGCAGGTGCACAGGGGAGATGCCAGGCAGAGGGATCCACTACCAAGAGTGTGTCCAGGGCAGGGTCCGGGAGGAGGTCCCTGCTTGTGCTCCCACAGCTCAGCCACAGACACCCGGCTTCAGTGCCACAAACTGGGGCACTGCACTGCCCTTGTAGATAACTCAACTGTCCCTGCACCCTTGCATCTGGGCGGGGCTGGGCAGGGAGTGCGGGGCTGGCTCTCTGGGCTTCCATGGTGAGAGGCTCCATGTGGGGCTCCCAGAGGGGCACAGCAGGGCTGTGGAGCGAGCAACGCCGGGTGAGTTCTTGAACCTCCCTTTGCCCCATTTCCTCATCTATAAAATGGAGACAACAATAGTACCCACCTCACAGGGTTGTTGTAAGAGTTACAGGAGTTAATATTTAGACACAGCCTGGAACATTGCAAGTGCTATGTAAGAATTTTTAAAATAAATAGCAGGAAAAAAATTAAAGATGGATGAGCAAAAGCAGGATGCTAAAATCACCATGCTGTTATTTACCCAAGGGTCACCACTGCCAACACTCCCGAGTACCTCTCTCCAGGCCACCTTTCCTGCATGTGAAGACTCCGGAAACGTCATTCATCCCACAAATACATGTTGAGTGCCCATATTGTTACAGCATCTACTGTGCTTGGGATGCAATAAATAATTCCTATGGAGATCATATAAATGATACACAATAAAAAAAAGGATTGTGAAGACTGTACTCTGGAGCTGATCTGCAAATTGTTGTTCCCCGTCTGCACTCAGACAAGTATAGAACTTGGGAGAAGGCATTTAGAAACTTTCACACCAATCTGACATCACCACGACATCCAGGTGTGTGACCACTGGCTGGG
>NW_007727183.1:43775-52362 GCF_000696425.1 Galeopterus variegatus
TTCCTATGGAGATCATATAAATGATACACAATAAAAAAAAGGATTGTGAAGACTGTACTCTAGAGCTGATCTGCAAATTGTTGTTCCCCGTCTGCACTCAGACAAGTATAGAACTTGGGAGAAGGCATATAGAAACTTTCACACCAATCTGACATCACCACGACATCCAGGTGTGTGACCACTGGCTGGGTCTCCTTGAACAGGATGTAGCAGTCCAGGGCTGTGAATTTACCCCAGGGGTGCATGTGGTGTGACCTGCAAACTGCTCATACCCGGTAAGATCGCATACAGTCTGCAACAGATGGAAATAGACAAACGGACAGACAGAGAGATAAATATGTCTCCTTCACCACAGATGGGTTGAGGAGCACTGACGGCAAATGTGGTCCTTGCAACCTGTTTCTTTGACAGTTAAGAGGTTAAAATCAAGTTTTAATTGATGCCTGAGCTGACCTCCCCTTTGAAGATTACATTAATATGATTAATGTACAATGGCATTGAAATTCAGAAACGGTGTTTCTCTCTTGAATGCTCGTCCCAGGGGGCCATCACTACTTCATGGAAGGCACCTCATGAGAAGACAATTTCACCCATAATGCAGTCCAACAGCAGAAACCTCTGAGCAATATTCTATCAAGGCTTCAATAAACAGGACAGTGGCCTCTCCACTGAGTCCTTCATAAATCCCAAAGTAATAAACATTACTACAGCACAAGTAAGCTGTTTTCTCTTAACAGCCCATTTTTCACAAAGAATACAAATTTTCCTTTTCACTTTACCTGCCTGATGACTGAGAAAGCCCCAAGCAGAGCTACGTTGTGATGTTGGGGTGTGGGGGCTGGCTAGGCTCACTCGCTGGCTAAGTGTCTTGTTCTCCCGCTTGCACGATCTTCAAGCATATGCAAGTCAAGTTCATGTTCCTCCCAAATTACAACTGACCACATGCTCAGGCCACTCTAGAACAAACGCATCTGTGTATAAATGAAGTATTCTGAGACAATATCACTAGCTCCATGGGACAAAATGCCGCTTATCAGATGGGACACTTCATGATGCATATTAAGGGACAGGATGCCTGCCCTAAGAGTTGTGGAGACCCATAGGGAGTGTTGTAGCAATGGGACACTTTCCAGAATGCACCGACCAGTAGGATGACCACTATCTCTCACTCATTGTGCTGCCCCCTCTCCTCTCCCTGTGGCCGACATTCCTGATCAACCGGTGCCTATTTTCCACTCAGCCTCGAAGTCATCCCCAACACTGCACAGCGCCACCAGAAGACAGGGATGGGAGATGAGGTGACACCTAGTTACCGTTTCTGCCCTAAACCATTTGTGATGAAAAGGTTTCCAAGAGCTGCAGTGCACTTCTCCTCGTGCTTGTTACAACAGCTCAAAACCCCAAGTGCTGGGAAGGAAAGAAGTGAAGGCCTGCTATTTTATACTTTAACAGACTAAATATGAACTCTAGAAGTCCCTTAGCTTTAAATAAGTTTTCCCACCCCATCATAATTCAATTCTGGAATATTTAGCCCTATATGGCATTTTTTCTTGGTTACCACTTTCTCCAAAGGTGACTTTAAGTCTATGATTCTAGATGCTTCCAGTATAGAGAAAGCATCTATTTCAGAAAAAAATAATAATTACCCATATTATTTTCCCCCAAACAGAAACTTTCTTCTGGGGAAGCCCAAATTGTAACCAACTGGCTAGCAAAAGATAATTATAAATATTGGTCAATTTAAATCAATGTTGAGGTCTAATTACAGGCCATAGAATAATGAATGTGCTCTATACTTTTTACTACCTTCACATACTAAGGTAAAAAATAGCTACCCCATGCCAAATAAGGAAAGAATTGAGTCTTTCAAACATTCCTACCCACTTGTTAAAAAAGAAAATATGATTCCTCATTTTTTCCCCTTGAGACCGTGTACGTGCACAAATTCACTTGCCAAATTTTCTTCCAAAGGATCTTTGAAAAAAAGTCTTATTTCAACATTTATTATAGTATTCCCAAACAAACTAATCTTTTTGTGTTTTACTGTGCCCATAAAGCATAAATGTAATTACAATGACATGTTTTGGTAACTCAGTATGTGATGAATATACTTTTATACCTAGTATATCCATCTCCAAATGCAATAAAAATCCAACTATAAAATTTCAGATGAATAAACTGAAGCAATTACTTTTTCAAAGAAAGTAAAAGTCAGTATATTTTACAAAGCTAAAGGCTGTGGTACAATTAATTCTTATTGTTCCTATTCAACCAACATTTATTGATCACTATGTCCAGATCAGCGCTGGGCAATAGAACTTCCTGTGATGACAGAAATGTCCTGTCTGCGAGGTCCAGTGTGGTAGCCACTAGACACACGTGGCTATGGAGCCCTTGAAACATGGCCCATGAGGAACAGAATTTTTCATTTCACTTAATTTTAATTAACGTAAATTTAAATGGCCACATGTGGTTAATGGCTATTATATTGGACGGCACAGATATAGGCAGATAATGATGTTTAGAAGACACGAAGATGAGTGTGATTCTGTAAATACCTACAAAGCAGTGGGAGAAATAAAATGCATTGATGATTTTAAATCAAAATCCCAATCAAACTTGTCTGGAACATAATAAAATGTAAAATTTATACAGGAGAAAAAGGAGGCAATTTTGAAGAGAAGTGAGGTGAGGGGAGAGAAAAGGCAGGATGTCGTGTCCTACCAAATACAGAGACATTGTAGGACCCCAGTGATGGGTAGTGGGATATTAGCATGCAGACAGACAAGCGGAGCAGCAGGACAGAAGGAAGGGCTCAGGAGCAGATTCAAGCATATGCTGGAACCTGATATAAGACAGAAAAAAAAAAAAAAAAAGATTATTCAGCTAAGTGTCCATATGGGAGAAACAAGTAAAATTAGATCCTATCATATTCTGCAAAAAAAAAAATCACTCCGGAGATATTAAACTCCAATTTGAAAAAGTACAATTTAGTAAGAACATAGAGAAGAAAGTATTTAAAATCCCTAGGGCGGGATTTTTGCAGCAAGACTCAAAAAGCAGACACTACGAGTAAGACTGATAAATTTTACTACAGCAGAATTTATAATGTAGTCCCCAAGACACTAGAAAGTTAAAAGACAAGCCACAGACTAAGAAGACAGTACGTTTATACCTGACAAAGGAGCAGAATACATAAATATACGAATAACCTCCCAAAAATCCAATAAGGGAAAAGAAAAAAAAAAAAGCCTCACAAATAACAAGGAGAACATAAGCGGAGGATAGGAAGACGCCGCTAAAGGTGAAGTGTGACTGATGGATGAGTATGTAAAGTGTGCTCATGTGACTCGTCAGGGACTTGTAAGTCAGAGCAGTGAGGCTGCGCTTTACACCGGGGGATCTGCTAGCATGTTCGAGTCTAACAGGCCAAGCGCTGACATGCACGGGGCTGATCTCGGACGTACACCCTACGGTCCAGGTGCTCCACTTGTAGGCTTTTACCTGAGATCAATTCTTGCACAAATGCACAAGGAAACAGGGAGTAAATGCACAGTAAGTTCACTGCAGCACAACTGGTAATCATGAAAAATTAGAAACGAACTAAACGTCCCTCCATGGAGGTTTGTAGTACAGCCTGTGAGTAGGATGAAAGGTGGCAGTTAGAGCCAGATCCTTATTTATCAAGGCTAATAGGTCTCAAAAATACGCATATGGCAAAAGAAAAGGGAGTGATAGAAAATTACTGTTGTGTATGGTACCATTTATGTAAATTTCCAAAGCACTCCAAATACTCCCTTCCGTTTGTGTGCAATACCTGTGTGTAAAAGGATTAAAACACAGGTGAGAATGGGAACAACTTCACACTAGTTACACCCAGGAGAGACAGGCCGGGGCCTTGGGGTCCCTCTCAGGCCTTCCTCTGTCTGAGGGGTTGTGCCCACGTGAAGCCCTGCTCCCCTCCCACCCCACCCCCTGGGAGCTGGGACCTCAGGATTCCCTGCCCAGTGGCCCTCAGCCTGCTTTCCAAGCCCACCTCCTAAAGGAAGGGCCTAGTGGCTTCCTCTGGGAGGAAGGAAGGAGACAGGGGATAGGATCTGAAGGGGTAGGAGGGAGACTTCAACTGTGTCTGGTTATAAGGTTAGAAGCACAGGTGAGAATGGGAACAACTTCACACTAGTTACACCCAGGAGAGACAGGCCGGGGCCTTGGGGTCCCGCTCAGGCCTTCCTCTGTCTGAGGGGTTGTGCCCACGTGAAGCCCTGCTCCCCTCCCACCCCNCTCAGGCCTTCCTCTGTCTGAGGGGTTGTGCCCACGTGAAGCCCTGCTCCCCTCCCACCCCACCCCCTGGGAGCTGGGACCTCAGGATTCCCTGCCCAGTGGCCCTCAGCCTGCTTTCCAAGCCCACCTCCTAAAGGAAGGGCCTAGTGGCTTCCTCTGGGAGGAAGGAAGGAGACAGGGGATAGGATCTGAAGGGGTAGGAGGGAGACTTCAACTGTGTCTGGTTATAAGGTTAGAACCTTATAAGAATATATCTAAAACAAGCATAAAAGGATGACATTTGCTAATTCTGGGACAGGTGGTATTTTCTTACTGTTGTTTTATTAATCACTGACTCTTACATAGTACTTATTTTTTCTAGGGCTGTTCTAAGTGATTTGCATTAAAAATGAGAAGTTTCCATTATTAGTCAGATTTAGAGAAGAGGGCTAAATAACTTGCCCAATGTCTCTCGGCTATAATGAGGAGAGGGGGATTTGAATCCAGCAGATTTGGCTCCAAAGTCCATACTTCAGCAATTATACTAGGTCTGCTTGTCCATATGCTCAGATTGCTAAATTTAAGAAAAAGATCATTAAAAGTGAGGACCTTGCATCTGCTCTCCTCAGCAATGAGAAGCTGGAAACTCTGGACCCGTTCCAGAATAGCTTAGGGCAGAGTGGAGTAATTTTGCTTGCTCTTTGAGGCTTTAAAACAAAAGAATGGACCGCTGAAGACACTCAGGTTGAAGGCAGAGGAATGTAATGTGAAAATACAGAAGCTGTTGAAGGAAGTGAAAGACAGCAATCCCAAACTGACGACCGAATGTGATGCTAATAGCACAAGTCATCGTCATATTGTGATTTTCTTTTCGGAGCATCCTGAGACCATTTTCTCTATTAATTACGTGTCTGGGGTGGGTGGGTGAGATATAATCTCTCTATAAGACATCTCATTAATGAAGGTCAAAGGGTCAAACAAATGTAGGATTTAGCGCTGCTTTTTCCTCTCTGGCTTACAGTAAATTCTGACAGGTCCCATACCCACTTTATAATCATAACGTGTTATCTCTCACAAGGATAATGAAATAAATGTTAAAGCAAAAAACAAAAAACAAACAAAAAAACCCCATGACAAACACAATACAAAGAAACCTGCTGTGAAATTCCATAAGAAAATTCTTAGATATGCCAGGAGCACAGACAAAGTCTACATTACTAGGGAAAGAAGGCAGTGGTGGTGGTTGGGAAGGGTTCGAGGAGAGGTTGCTAAGATTTGAACCAGGCCTTGATGGGCAGTGGCCAGGAGAAGTGGGAGGGCAAAATTCCAAGAAGAGGGATTTCATGTGTACAAGCATAAATTTAAGAAGATTCAAAAGGCTTTGAGGATTAGCAAGTAGTTCTGTTTGGCTGTCCATGATGGGACAATTTGGTGAGGGACATAGGTTTGGACCTTGGAAGGGAGGGTGAGAAATGAGGATTTAATTTGTAAATCAAGGCGTGCCACTCAAGATGGCACCTCCCAGCTGCACTGTGGGAACGACACCAGAAGAGAAGGGGTCTGGGAGGCCCAACAGTTGGCCTCAACCCATCCCATCCTCTTACCAGGTTCTTGACTCTGCCACAGGAAAGAATTCAAGGGCAGAGTCAGAGTAGAAAGTGAGAACAGGTTTAATGCAATGAATAAGAGGTACAAATTTCACAGAGAGAGCAACATAGCTCCAGAGACCAGGGAGGCCCACATCAGGTTTAACACAAAAGTAAGAAATACACACAGTGGGCCGAGCCCGTGGCACACTCAGGAGAGTGCGGCGCTGGGAGCGCAGCAGCGCTTCCACCGCGGGTTCGGATCCTATATAGGGATGGCCAGTGCGCTCACTGGCTGAGCGCGGTGTGGCCGGTCTCAAAAAGGACAAAAAAAAAAAAAGAAAAGAAAAGAAATACACACAGTTTAGCACAGAGAGTGCAGGCTAGCTCAGGAGAGTGAGCAGCCATTTGCAGAAAGTGAGTGATTCAAAAGAAAGCACGCGCAATTCAGCCTGTGAAGTGTGGGCTGGCCCCAGGAAGGTGAGCAGCAGCCCTGCCTTCTGCCCAGATTCAACTTTTATAGTTTCCCTAATACATATTAATGTTATCTAATGAATATAAATTCCACTTTACTGAGCATGTTCGGCTGTTAGGGTTCCATAACCTCTTTCTACTGAGCATGCCCAGCCACTGGATTTGCATAAGCCAGCCCCCTGAGTTCTCAATTTCCTGCACTGGTGCTGAAAATAGGTCTAACCAGCAACAGTAACTCTTCTCTGGAGCAGGCCAAGAGGAGGGGCCTGAGACCTCAGCGAGTGGCTTGAAACTCAGAGGTGTGTCCTAAACCCAAACCCATGGAAACTGAGCACCTCCTATCTCAGGAAGAAGACCCTGAGTGCAGGCTGGACCAGCTGCTGCAGGTGAGGAACCCTGAGGGGAGCCAGGGGCAATCGTCTAGCTGGGAGGCACTGAGGGTCAAATAAAGATGATGGACGTGCACAAGGAGAGGAGGGGACACGTGTTGGTGGGTAGGTGGGCGGATTAAGAAGCATCCATTTATTCCTCAAATATTTACTGAGCACTAGGTGATGGCAATATAGAAATGAGCACAACAGACAGATCTTTCTGCCCTCATGGAACCCGAGGTGTAGCAGAGGGACAAAGATAAGAAATAAATGAAATGAATAAGTAAAAACATCTGATAAGCAAATGAATAAAAATATACTTATGTAAGATGGTGGTAAGTGCTTTGGAGACAAAGCGGGAAGCGGGGATGTGCTTGTGCAGGCTGAGGGGGATTGTCTGGCAAGGGGTGGGGTGTGCTGAGGAGTGAGATGTGTCCTGTCGACACTGAGGTTTTGACTCTGGAGCCAGGACATGGTTACATCAAAAGGCAGGGCAGGAGGAGGAGCTGGATGCGGGAGGACAGATAGAGTCTAGGGTCCAGCAAGCAGTTAAAAATATGGCCTAGACTCTGGTGCAAGAGACATGTAGACCCAGAAGTCATTGCTAAGTAGGTAACGGATGTGTGTCAGCAGCTGAGATCATGGAGCGAGAGAACAATCATCACTTGGTCACCCAGTCAGCGGTCCTGTGTGCCCGCACACCACCAGCCCTTTTATCCTACACAACTCCTATCTGTAATCTCAGGACAACCCTGCAAGGTCGGTATTATTAGCTCAGCAACAAAGACGACCAACAGTAATAAAAGCTAACTCTTCTTAAGGGCATACCCTTGCGTGAGGCGCTTTTCTGGCATTTCTACATATTCATCCATTCAGTCCTCACAGCGAAGCCAAGAGTTAGGAATATTATTACCCTCATTTGACAGGTGAGAAAATTGGGGCTGGCTGACTAAATTGTCCAAGGTCGCGAGGCCAGCTTGACTCTAGGCGACATGGCTCCAGAGTCCTTGTCCGAGAAGGAGGAATGGTAAGTCTGTGCTCGATCAGCCTCTTGGGCCCTCCGAGAAAAGCGGATAAGGACAGAACGTGGGCCCCTTGACAAAAGTGAATAAGGACGGAATTTGGGGATGGGGGGCGGGAGAAGAGCTGGAGAAGTTCTCAGGAAACACGTGGAGAGGCAGGAGGCCAGGCCAAGGCCACCGTGCGGGGTGGTGGCACAGCCAAAAGCTGCCGCTAGAAGCGGACGCTAACCGGGCAGGGCCCGCGTCCTAGCGCGGACAGCGCAGCCGGGGCGGGAGCGGGGGTCCGGGGGCGGGATCCGGCAGCATTCAGCGGACCTTTGGGGTTAATAAGGAAGCTAAAAACAAGGATTCAAACCACCCATAAACACCTTTTCCGGCGATGTACGTCGATATGGGGCCCTGCACTGAGATGGCCCCGTCTCACCTCGAACCTCCAGGGCTCTGCGCAAGTCGCTTAACCTGTGTGGGCTGACCAGGTTTCCTTTTGAAAACCCCGGACGATCTCGGAGGAGCCTCCAAACTCTGGCCCTGCATGGTCAGGCTCTGCGATGGGTCGAGGGCCGAGGCCCAGCGCTGTTCCAGGTCCGGCAGTCCGCCCCAGGGGTCCGCAGAGTGGCCTCTGCACGCGCAGGGCACGGGGGCTGGGGGGCTCTGCCGCGGCACAGGCGCGCGTGTCCTTAGTCCCCGCAGGTTGTCCCCGCGGAGACATCGAGGCCGAGGAGCCCAGGGAGTGGCTGGGTGACCCTGGAACTTTCTTCTTCTGGAGCCCGAGCCGGGGCGGATCGCAGGGCAGGCTGTTGGCAGGGACCGAATGGAGCGGCGCGCCAGGCCGGAGGCTGTACCCGTCACTCGCGGTCCCGGGCCAGGTCTCCGG
>NW_007727183.1:53426-55489 GCF_000696425.1 Galeopterus variegatus
GGGTGCGCCCCGAGCCCCCTGAGCGGGGGGACACGGGGCGCCGGGCGACTCTGCGGGACGCGTCTGTCCCGCCTGTGGAAGCTGGAGGGGGAGCACGATGCTCCGACTGATACCCCGGCGGACACGGGAAGTGTGGGAAGCTGCCCACGAGGAAAGGTCCGTGCAGACCGGGCGGGACCCGTTGGCTACCTTTGGGGACCCACCAGGTTCATCCCTCACTTGGAAGTGCTGCGTCGTAAATGCCTGGAAAGGCCTTTCTTTTCTTTTCTCGAGCCAGAGAGTTAACGGAGAGATGCTTTGGGTTGAGGTGTGAACGAAAGCTTTTATGAAAGCCAAGTTACAGACGCGTCGCGCACACCTTCTCGGGAATCAAAGCATCCAGGACGATGTGCGTTATCTTTGTGATGTGTTGGCGCCGTAATTGGAAATTATGGGTCAACTCGTGGTAGGGAACTTCGGTCTCTGGGGCGAGCGAGGTTGGCAGGTCTGGATTGGCGTGTGGTCTCCAGGGGAAATCAACGTCTGAAGCCAGTGCAACTTTTGCCGGTTGCCCAAATGATTATCTGAAATGCGAGGGGACAAAGTTCGAGGCTCTCCCAGGGAATGGTTTTGGTAAAACTGCTTTGGGGCAAAGAGCGACGACATCTGAGAGAGGTTGGGAAAGCTGAGATGTTAGAAAAGAGGTTTAGCTTTCTCCTGCTGATCAGTTGCAGGAACGCAGCAGGAGAGGCTGCAAGCCTTCCCGAGGGGGACCCCCTACCCCGTTTACACGTACATTTCACATTTTGTTGGGTATGTTCAGGCAGGCAGTGCATTTGGGCGTTCCTCGCCCTTGGCCTCGGGACTCTGCTCCTGCATCCTTGCTGGCACAGTAGTTTGCATTTTCGTGAGTTCCAACAATAGAGTGGAGCCACGTTGTAATGATCAACTCAGAAACAGCCTTAACTGAGCACGGATCACAGAGCTGAGCAGTTTTATTGAACGTTGTCTACAGTCATAGCTCAACTTAATTTTTAAAAAATGATTGAATGTGCTCAGGTATATTGGAAAAGAAAAAAATTTTGTCTTCATTTTATTTTTCGTCATAAACATTTTTAAAGCACCTACTTGAATAATGGGGAAACACTGGATTGAGAGCTGGGAGTGCCCTTTCTGCCACTGTTAACGGTGTTCTTTGGTTTGGTGACATCATCTCTTTGGAGTTGGGATCGTAGATCGTTGAGGTTGTACATGTTCAGTAATGCCCCGTGTGGGTGTTAGCACACTGCATATGGCCCCATGCTAAGGGCTGGGATGAAATCCCATGGCAGCCCAACCAGGCAATGTGTGTGTGTTTGGGGTCCTTTAATTTTTATTTAATCCATGGGTAAGGCTGTGGACTGCTTATAAACTGGTGGTCTTGTTAGGATTTCACAGTTACAATGAATAGGGCGTGGACTTGGGAAAGAGAAGGCATTATTCCTGGTGTTTCCCTAGAGTTGCATCTGTCAGGGAGCTGCTTCTACTCCACGCAGCAGGGCCACTTTGTGTTTACTTCCTAAGGAACCAGAAGAGCCCACCCGGAGAGTAGACGTGGTTTTTTAAAGACATTTAAAACTGAGGAATAAAATGAGCCTTAAAAAGTGAAAGGCACACACACTTGAGCGAGGTTTGTATGAGTGAACATGATCCAGGGCCATCAATGAAGGGAGACATAAAAATCTGTAAATTAATACTCCAACAGATACTTTAGAAACATTCTGAGGTTCCAGGGTTACTAGCATTCCAGGGTTACATCACAGTGGTCTTATGAAGGTCCCAGGCTCCTAAAACAGTGTGGAGTGGTGGAAAGTCAGGAGATGGGTCCTGGCATGGTTTCCAGCTAGCTGTGGGGCTTGGATGAATCATTTAAGCCTCTCTGGGCTTAGCTTTCTCATCTGTAAAATCAGGCACTGAATCGAGCCCTTTACAATCCCACAAATGCCAGCAACATCACCACCAAGTTACTGCTTAGTGTGCTCATAACAGTAATTAAAAATCTTCATGGAAAAGTAATATAGTATTCACAATGTGCTTCTTAAAAC
>NW_007727183.1:56834-58174 GCF_000696425.1 Galeopterus variegatus
CAGTGACGAAAGGAATTATAGTTTCATCTTAAGCTAACATTATGTACTCACTGTACTTTTATAGACTTGAAGTCTAAGATTTAATCATGCAAGAGGGTAAATTGGGAGAGTATAAATTGGGCAGACTGACTAGATTCCAGAATGCCTCCATTTGGCTATTATACTTAATCTTTGCACCATTGTGGGGGAGGTATCATTGTCCTGACTTTATAGAGGAAAGACCTGAAGCCAGAGATGTTACAGGACCTACCAGGGTCCCACAAATTTTATGTAGTTAAGTTGGATTCAAATCCAGGGTGCTGATTATAAATCAGTCACCATTCCTCCACACAGTGCTCTAAATTCTTCAAACAAGTCCATGAAACATGATACCCAGGTCACTCACACTTTACAACCTGCAGGAAACCTGGATGAACCTTTGTATTTACTTTGTTGCTATTGTGGTCCCCCCCATCCTCTTGATGTGAAAGTTGCAAAATGGCAGCAGATGGCCAAACAAATCCATGCTCAATACAAAAAGAAGCTTCATTATTATGATATGCAAGAGTATCTCCTGCCTCTCTCTGACAGCGGATATTTTGGATTATGAACACTCAGCTGAAATTTATTATATGCGAGGCACTGGGCTAGGCTGGGGAGACAAAGATGAGTGAGATTCTTTCTCCTACAAGCTCAAGGCCTGGCGGGGAGAATTGCACTGAGACAACATTGTGAAGAGAGCAGTGGTAGGTGTGGACCAGGGCAGAATGGACACTGATCTTGACCTCAGCCTCAGAGGACAAGGAGCAGTCCACGAGGAAAATAGGAGGAAAAGGAGCTCCATGCTCACATTCAGTCGTCTCTGTCATCACTTCCTCTGCAGCCGTTTATGAAGCACCCTCTGGAGCAGAGGTTGGTGCTTGTTCCTCGGTTCCACCCAGAGTTTGTAATCAAGAGATGAGGGTAGGGTCCTGGAATCTTCCTCTTGCACAAGCACCTAGGGCCTGTGCAGGTGGCCCATGGGCCACACAGAGAGGCTGCTAGGGGTTTCTTCACGAGGAGCATGATGAAAATATCATGACTGGAATAGCAGTAAGTGCCAGTTCTGCCAAACATGCTCTGCTGACTCTGGGACGGAAGCAGCACACCTTTATCTCAGGGCAGGAACCCAGACTTTATCTGATGAAATGCTGCTGTTGATTTTCAGAAAGCTTTGAGCTCTCCAGGGGTGGGCAACTGGTAGTAAAGTCCTGTAAGTGATGGGGGTGGGGCACAGCTGAACCACACTCTGGGAATCTTGGCTAACACAGAGAGGAGCTTTGGACAAATGCAGGGGGGCATGATCAAACGGGACTCCCACA
>NW_007727183.1:58660-68190 GCF_000696425.1 Galeopterus variegatus
GCAGCACACCTTTATCTCAGGGCAGGAACCCAGACTTTATCTGATGAAATGCTGCTGTTGATTTTCAGAAAGCTTTGAGCTCTCCAGGGGTGGGCAACTGGTAGTAAAGTCCTGTAAGTGATGGGGGTGGGGCACAGCTGAACCACACTCTGGGAATCTTGGCTAACACAGAGAGGAGCTTTGGACAAATGCAGGGGGGCATGATCAAACGGGACTCCCACAGATGGGCACAGTCATCTATGCTTTTTGATCCTTGGATTAAAGATTCTTGGCATAAAGCATCTTAGTAGAGTGGAAAGAACACACACATCTGCTGGGGTCAGATAGAGCTGGGCCTCAATCCCAGCTCCTCCGTACATGAAGTTGAAGGGCAAGTCACAGCATCTAGGTGAGCCTCAGTTCCCTCACCTCTAGAATGGGTGTAATAACAGCTGCCTTACTGATTGGTCTGACATATGCATGTAGAGAGCCTGCCATTGTGCCTGGATAGGTGGTGCTCAGAACAGTGAGTTCCTGTGAACCTGTAAAGACCCTTGAGCTGGGAGGGAGCCAGGCAAGGGAGAGAGGGAACAGGCTACAGGCCAGTTTGACCTTGGAGCTGTACTTTGCTGACCTCTGGTCTAGCATAAGAAATCATTAATAAATTTGCCTCAAATATTAAAAAAAAATGGTGCTAATTTGTCCTTGAGGCTGAGAATACCAGGCCTTTCCCCCTGGGCCACACAGTGAGGTCATCTTTCCTAGCTTCCCTTGCAGCTAAGTGAGGCTGTGTGTCCATGTTCTTGTCAATGATATGGGGGAAAGTGTTATGGGACACTGCAAAGCCGGGAGCTGAAATAACCTTTCTCCTCGCAACCCCTGTCTCTTCTTTTCTTGCCTGCTGGCAGAGACCACTGAAGCGCTGGAGGATGGTGGAGTCCTGAGATGAAAGGAGTCCAGTTCCTGGAAGCCTGCAGGGAAGGTCATCCTTCTGCCCATCCCTCTCCTCCCCACCAATTAATTAATCTGCAGGGGAATATGGGAATGTGAATAAGAAATAAACTTTCTTGTGTTAAACCACTGAGATTTATTACAGCTCTTACTGTTAGCTTACCCTAACTAATACAACATTTCCGTGTGCTTCCTGGTAGGGCAAACATCGTAAGGCTGCAGGCCCTGATAAAACGGCGGGGGGGCTGGTACCTTCGAGGTGCTCCTCCCCGGGGACTAGTACACGAGGCTGCCTGTGATCTGCCACCCAGCGTCTCCACCTCTAGAAGCCAGTGCTCCAGCCCTGCAGGCTGTGGCCCCCGGCCCCATGCCACTGCTGGCCTCTCCTGGATTCTTATATGTGCCGTTTCCTTTTCTCAAAATTCCTTTCCTCTTTCTTCATGAGGCTGAGGCCATTTCATTTTTTAGGATGCAGCTTGGAATTACCCATTCCAGAAATACCTTCCCTAACCCCCTACTTCCACCCTGGGGCTGTTTTCCTTCCCTGCCTAACTGCCTCAGCACGTGCTGCCTGTCATCAGACTGCAAGTGCCTGGAGGGCAGAGACCTGTCCCCCTGGCCTAACAGTGTTTAGTAAATATTTGTGATTAAAATAATGAGTGAGTGAGAAAGGGATTGAGTGACAAATTTAACCCCTCTTATAACTTGGCCAACCCTGAAATTGACCTTTGTAGATGAACATAAGCCCCACTTTCCTAACGGTACCACTTTTGAGTGACGCACATGCCAAGTCCTTGCTATCCCACTTCTTCTCGTATCCACGAGGTGTGACCACTCATTGGTGGCCACAGCCCCAGAGAAACTCCCCCAGGCCTCTGGAGCAGAGACAGAACAGATCCCCCTCCCTCCTCTCCTGCCTGTGGGCTCCTTCGTCCATAGAATTCTAATTTGGGGGATGTGGCCTGGATCATGAAGGAATGGGTCGGAATAAGACTCCTGGCTCTTTGGGGCCCTCATTTTTATGTGCTGACGTCCATTGTGCAGAAGAGGCTTTTCTCAGCTGTCCTGGCATTCCCCTGTGTATCCGTGACATCAGCTGAGCCCGTTCCAGGGCAGCTGGGCACAGGGGCAGGACCCGGGGCAGTGAGGGGCACTGGGGGCCTGGCCTCGACGGTTCGGGGGGCTTAGTGTTGCAACCTATCTTTCAAAACCGAATAAAACCTTTCTAATATTCTTCCTCATTTTTTCCCTTTCTTAAACCATAACTAAGAGAGGAAGTTTATTTATATTCTGCGAGGAAAAGGCCAAGTTTCTTAGCGTTCTCGGTGCAGCCTGTTAGAGTGATAAACGACTGTTGAGCATGTCAGATGAGGGAGAATGCTTTTATCTGGGCAAGAGATCAGTAACACAGCTTTGAAAGGATTTCTGTGCTCTTCTCTGTGTCTGTAATAAAACAAAATAACTTTAGAGCTGGTGCTTGTGTGACTAATCAAGAGAAATAGTTAAGGGATGATATTTAGGGACTTATAAGAAGGTGAATAAATAAGTGTGATTTAAAAAAATTCCTACATTTAAATTGTGCAGTAATTTAGATTGTGGGGGGTATGGGCCCAGCACAGCACACCCCTCAAACTGTAAGACTGATTCAGCACTTTAGCTTTAAAAACTGTGTTTGAGGCTATTAAAAATGAAAGTCAGGGAAGGAGTATGGTGATTATTATTGAATATGTTCCGCAACCTCGGATGCTAGTCTTTGATTAATCGGTGAAACAGATGTGGGGGTGAAAAGAATGCAGGCCCGAGACTCAGGAGCCCCGTCCCAGATGGCCTGCGTGTGACAGGCTGCTGGGCAATGTCTCTGGACCTCTCTTCCTTCTGTGACTAAAGCAGTCAGTTGTCAATTGAACTGAGGCTCGTCTCTGTCACTCCACGGCTGCGTTATCATTCAGGTCTCTGATGTGTTTATCTCCTGACCCTGAACTCGGGGTTGCCATGTCTACTCGAGACTGGGAGGCTGTCTTGGGAGGAAGCTAACTGAAACGTGGGGCTGTTAGTTTCCTGAAATCAGGGTGAGCGCTTCCCTTCCTTCAGCCTGTCTTCCTGGAGGGCTTGCCGTGCCGTCATGCCAGCAGGAGGACAAGGGAGTGGATGGGGTCGCTGTCCCTCTGGAGCAGGAGCTCATCCTGCCTCCTTTAACCTCTACGCTGGAGCCTGTGCCTCCTGGAGAATCGAGGAGGGGGACCTGCCATAGGCCACACACAGGATGGAGAGCGCTGGATGGAGGCAGGGGGCACAAGCCTGGACTTCAGAAGCAAAGGTGCTTGTTCTGCTGTCAAACCCTGTCTTAGGAGGCAGGTGGTCTCTCCTGCAGGATTGCTGTAGGGCAGTAGCAGAGGACGTGAGGGAGTGACAAGTGAGTCTCTGGCTTTCTGTTTCAGTGGTAATGGCTGGGACCAGACAGTGGAGGCGGCAGCATGGACAAGTGAACCAGGATTTCACAAGCCCCTCCCTGTCACGCACTTTTGCCTCAAGTATCTGGTTATTAATACTTATTACACATTAAAGTCAACATTTAACTTAAAGGTTAAAAACATGTAAATATTTTAAAGCAATTCTGAGAAGAGTGCATCTGTTTAGGGGGTCTTATAACATTTCTTTTGTGGGTTTTGTTGTTAACTTATGTTTTATTTATTTATTTGTAGTAAAACCTAAAAATAAGTATGGGAGACTGTGTTTTCTTGTTTCTTAGAAAACAGGCCAGAGATGAAATTTGGAGACTCCAAATAATGTGAGACACTGGATACCCCCCTTTATAGGGGTGTGTACCGTTCCTGTGTGGATAGAGCGGGGAGCAAACCCACCTGTCTTTCAAAACCAAAGAAAGCCCTTCCAGCAGCCATCCGCGAGGCCCAGCAGCTCCCTTCCTCTCCCCAGCCATGCGAAGCACCGTTCCCTTCTCCTTGGTGTGGTGTCAGCTGTCTGAGCCGTCGTGTGTGGAGATAGAACTGTTTCATTTTTCTTGGCTTCATAATGCAGAGATAGGAGTTTCACATACAGATTAAACGGGTCTATCATAGTGTCGCACCTGTCTCATGTCTTCACGGCAGCTTCAGTGGGTCCTCTGCGAGTGTTTATTTTATGACTGCTTGTGTGACATGAGGCAGATTTGGCGAAATGGGGTTTTCTATGAAATGCCATCAGCACCGTGCTGTCCAGTATGAGAAACCCAAGTTAGGCCTGTATAAGAGTCAGAAGGTCAAGGGTCTCGGAAGGTTTCCTCCTGGCCAGAAGAAAGGAGGCAGAACAGACACTAGTCCTGATTCTTAGGACAGTGGGAGCAGTGAGAGAGTTTGGGCTTCACAAGGTCCTTTGGCTCTGGAACTTTCTGATGTTTCAGTCTTCGTGCAGTATGGAGGTTGAGGACAGTGCGACCCCCTGAGAGAAGACAGGACCCCCACGATCAGGACTGTGCTTACCTAATGCTGCATGCAGCCCGCCCAGGTGTGTGCTGAGGCCCTCAAGACACAAGCCCTTTCGTACCTACTTGATCCTCCTCCGTGCTCAGCAGGCTCGCGTCTCAGACGCCCTCTTCAGTTGTCACTGATGCCCGGCGTACGCACATGATGGCTCTGGTTTCACAGCGCTTCTGCCAACTGGAAGCTTGGGTGACTGGCAGCACAGATGAAAGACAACATGCGTGTCTCCAGCTCTGCGGGGAGGATACCGTAAACTCATGCCTCAGAGACACGAGCAGCAGGCACCGGGCGCCAGGAGCTCCTGTTCTGAAGACTGGTTTTAGCACAGTTATGGGGATTAGGGGGTTGTGGCAGAAACGGCGTGTACGTTTAGTACTGGTGATTTTTTAAAAGCAATGCTCTGCAGACATCTATTGAGAAATGAGTTCCCTTTCATTATTCTCAAATGAGTGTTTCAAAGCAAATACTCATCGGGAAGTCACATGGGTAGTCAAAATTACTAAATATTCAGGGTAGAGGAGAAAATTAGATTGAAACAAATTCAAATTAACTTGGCATCAACTTTTAAAAAACCAAATAAAGAAATTTCAAAGTTTCTGGAGTGTTAGAAATTGTTCCAAGAACCTCTCCCACCGAGGTTCTTGGTCTTGCTGTGTGTCGAGTTTGTCTGTTCCTCCTTTTCTTGGCCACCCAGCAGCCTGTAGGTGCTATGATCCCCTATCCAGTGTGCACGTACAAGAGCATATACAGAAGAATTTTGATTTTAAACCCAATCAAGTCAAAGACATTGCAAAACCAAATAAAACTGTTTTTGTATTTATCCTCTCTATAGATAATTAGATAATAACAATTTATAGCCACAAAATTTTGTAAAGAAATGATCTAATTTTAGGTCTGACCTGGTTTAGAGCAGCCTATCACTAAGGTCAATAGGTGGCTAGGAACCCAGGCTTACTGCTGTGCAGGTAGGAGCAAATTGCTTCATTTGAGGTTTTCTGAGCTCAGGTTCTTACAGAATGGGAATAATAGGGATTGTGCAGAGTTGATGGGAGGCTTACATTAACAACATGTGCAAAATGCTTAGCGTGCTGTCGGGTGCATCCTAACTGCTGACAATTGTAGTTACTGGTAATATTTATTGTAGATGTTGGTAAGATACTGAGGAAGTCAACTTTGAGAGGCAGCTTGTGTCTGGGAATTAGGGGTGGATGGCAAGCCCCTAGGTCTGAGGGACATGTTTGTCAGGCCGGGCACCAACATTCCGATAGTAAGGACATGGCCAGAGTCCACCCTCTGCAGCTGGTATAAGCTGGAGCTTAGTAATAAAGACTAAGGAAAGACCTAGGATAGAAGGTCAGGTTACAAGTTTTGGCAAGATTTCCCAAGCCTCCATTTGTTCAGTTGTGATATGGAATTAACCATCTCTCCTGTCCAGGTGTCTCTGAGGGCTAAATGAGAATTACGCAGGATCACCTGAGCACATGGAAGTCCCTTGGCACATGCTAACTCCCTCCTTCTTACTCTTTGTCATTCCATGTGGTGCCCAAGTCCTCTGCTTGCCTGGTCTGGCCTGGGGTTGCTGGATCCAGACTTGCTCAGAACTCCATGCCATGTTCTGACTGCAGACTGAGCAGAGGGTTGCAGGGACAGAGACTTGGATTTTCCAAAAACCAGGAAAATCCCAGGCTGAGTTAGACAAGCTCAGTGGGGACTGGAAGTCTCAGCCATAGACCTGAGGGGCTGGGGCAGGAAGCCTGGCAGCAACTGAAGATGCCTTTGTTCACTGTTCACATATTAAAGTCACTGTGGTTTGGGGGTGGAAGGTGCTGTTGGAGTTAGTGGTGGCACCATTGTTCTGGCAGATTATAAGCTCTTCAAGGATAAGACTGTGTTACTCATTTGTGCTGCATTCACCCCAGCCCATTTCCTGAAGCACCAGCCGTGGTGCTGTGCAGAGCTGATGTTTGTCTCCCATCTTCCTAAAGTTTCCCTCTGATGACACCCCTCCTGGCACTTAGCCTTCTGGTTGCCACCTGGGTCGAGTAGGCTTAGGCTGCCTACTTCGAGGTCCTTCTCAGCCTTGCCTGAGCTTACCCTTGGACTCACATGCTGCTGCTGCCCAGTGTGAGGGACCTGTTGGGTGTGGCTTTAGGAAGGAGATGACAAGGATTGCAGGTCCACCCAGGGGGCCCAGTGAGAACACAAGCCCAGGAACCATTGCTCTGTAAGTCATGAGGGCCTTGGCCCCAAAGTGCAGTGTGGATGTCAGACCACAGTGAACAGGGCTGAGTCACCTGCTTCCAAGAGGACTCCTTGGTCCTGCATGTAACTTTCTAGAGATGGAGTCAGCCTCAGGTCTGCCTTGCCACCGCAGGTACAATGTATCATGGCCCCAAAGTGCAGTGTGGATGTCAGACCACAGTGAACAGGGCTGAGTCACCTGCTTCCAGGAGGACTCCTTGGTCCTGCATGTAACTTTCTAGAGATGGAGTCAGCCTCAGGTCTGCCTTGCCACCGCAGGTACAATGTATCACAAGAGAGGATACAGAAAGGAAAGGGATCTGAAAGCAGAACCCAAAGAGAACATAGTGTATGAACAAAACATCCTCCCATCGGAAGCTGTCCACTCCCCACACCTTGTTAGAGAGAGGGCCTGCTCTCCCCTGGGGACAAGACTGTGCTGTTCATCACATCAGCCAACCCACCCAAACTGGACTGCTCAGCCCTAGAACATTCCTTGAAACTTTCTGCTTTTTTAAAAAAATTATTAATATCACTATTTTTCTACATTCTAAGATGTTGTGGAGCAGTTTGGGGGGAGGGGTAGAGGAGAAGAGGGAAGGAAGTAGGGTAGAAGATGTAGGAAGGGGTGGGCTTGGTTGAGGCTCGTGGCACCCCCCATATTCTGGCAGGGGAGACTGGAGTGGTTCCAGCAGTGGCTTGGTGGTCGTTGCTGGGCTGGCTGCAGATGTTAACAGGGAGAGCATGGCTGAGGCCCTCAGTCCTCACTGCCCTGGCTTGGGAGCCGGGGGCACTTCCTGCAGCAGCTCAATGGTCATCACTGGGCCTTTCTTGAACCTTTCTTCTTCTGGTCCCTGATTATTCTTTTTTCTTTGCTTCTGCCCACCATGCCTCCCACCCCCAGCAAAACCTCATGTTCAAGTGAAATTGTTCTGTTCATTTTTATTTTATTCACTGTATATTTCAGCTCCAGGATTTTTGTTTGATTCTTTTTTATAATTACTACCTCCTTGTTGAATTTCTAATTTATTTATGTATTGTTTTTCTCATTTCATAGAGTTGTCTTTCTGTATTCTCTTGTATTTTTATAAATTCCTTCAAAAATTATTATTTTGCATTCCTTTTCAGGCAATTTATAGATCTTCATTTCTTTGGAGTCAGTTACTGGAGAATTACTTTATTGTGTTCTTTCGGTGTGTCATTAAAACATTTTTTTCACTTAAAAAAAAGGGAGAATTACTTTATTGTGTTCTTTCGGTGTGTCATTAAAACATTTTTTTCACTTAAAAAAAGGGATTAAAAAGGATTGTCCTGTTCATCTGATTCAGGAAACTATTTCTGCTGCTCAGATCTTATAGCACTTTGTTTTCCTTCATCATGTTCCTCCCAGCAGCTTTCATTTGCTAAGCACTTGCTCTAGGCACTGGACATTGCATAATAATATCTCCTTTAGTCCCTACCACAATTCTGTGATATGTAAATATTACTGCCCTTTACTTGGATATGGAAAGAAAAACCCAAAGCTCAGAAAGAACAGTGACTCAACTTACTCAAGACAACACGGCTGCAAAGAGACAGAGTCAAGATTCAGTTGAGGAGTTTTCCCCAAAGCTCAGCCTCTTACTCACCACCCTGACTCTCTGGTCTCAGTTCTGTTCTTGGACTTGCCTTATCTTCTCCACTGTGTCATGAGCCTCTTCAAGGTAAGGACAATGACTTAGACACCTTGATCTTTCCTCAAAGGATGTAAGAGATGCCATAATGCCTCTTACCTTGTAGATAGTCAGTGCCTATTTGTTGGCAAAATTCACTGGTTCATACAGGTAGGCTTTTAATTTTCTATTAACAGTGCTCTAGTGAGGGTTTGAGCCAATCAACACTGTTGGAACTAGTGTGTTTTGTGACATCATGATGTGGGTTCTAGCCAAGGAGAATCATTGGTGAACAAAGGATGGCAGCCGGAGGCACACACTGTCATGCTCTGGCCCAGTGTAGAATGTGCTTCTTCTCTGGTCAGTTGGGGTGGCAGCCCAGTCCCCACCTTCCAGCTGTCACCTTGCTAGGGGCTGCCTGGAGGTGAGAGGGGTTACTGCCCATAGTGGCTCAGTTGTGTGCACACAACTCTGCCCATGCTGGCTCCTGGTGGCAGCATGCTCTGGTCCTGGCCCCCTTTGTGAATGAAGTTCTCATTTCAACATGAAGCTCTCTCCATTGCATGTTTTTTCACAAGCAACAGAAATCCTCCCATAAATCTGAACAACAAAAGGTGACCCAAAGGTGCTGTGGTTATAAGGGCACCAATCTGGCTCATGCCTACATTCAGTTAGGTCAATATGACATATTTGACTCATTTGGGGGGAGCAGTTGCAATGGCCATATAGGTGACCAGAATATCATATCACAGTTTCATTGTCCTGTCATGAGAATCTGGCCTCAAATAAAAGACACCCCTCTCACCACCTAGTCTGGAGAATGAAGACACTACAGAAATGACGGGGCAGTAATCATGAATACTGAGATTCAGATTAGGATTGAGGTAAATTTGGGCTATATTGCTTTATGTATTAAGCAATCTAATTCTCATAACATTGTATAAACACTAAAATGTAATCCAGGGAAGTAGCTTAACACCCAGTAGGCACAAAAAGTCATACTGTAATATACTACATTTAGCCTTATAGTTATTAATATACACTTCCAGTTTTGAAACTTATTTTCTTCCTTGATTACCAGAAAATCTTGATAAATCAAGATTACCTTTATTGGCCGGCCCGGTGGTGCACTGCTACAGTGCGCCACTTGGGAGTGCGGCGGTGCTCCCGCCGAGGGTTTGGATCCCACATACAGACCGGCCGCTCACTGGCTGAGAGAGGTGCGGGGCAA
>NW_007727183.1:69175-75192 GCF_000696425.1 Galeopterus variegatus
GGGTTGCGATCCTGTTGCCGGTCCCGGTCCGGTATGGGCACGACACTGAGGGTTGCGATCCGTTGCCGGTCATGAAAAAAAACAAAAAAAGGAAAAAAAAAAAAAAAAGATGACCTTTATTATTGATCATACTAAATTTAAAAATAGGGAAAAAGAGCTTTATGCTGTTCAGCAAAAAAGGAAATATAAAAAGACATCTCAGCATCTGGAATTTTTGGCCACAAGAAAACCCTGCAGTTTAATTAATGGTCTACACCATTTTATGAAGCAATAGAAGGCTGTAATTAAATCCAGCCTTGTGGATTTGACAAATTCCAGTACCAAGAGATAAAAATAAAAACCCAGAAAACTGATGGTAGGGTTGAAACTCACCCTTGTTCCACGAGCATTCAGCAACGGGAAGCTGTTGACCTGTGTTCTGTATAGCTATATTTGAACAATGATATTTCATTATATGTCAAGATTTTCTGGAAAGACCTGTAATAATGCTTGTGAACAGATTCCAAGAAAAATTAATTCTGGCTCTTTTTCTGGATTTCACATTAGTACAGCATGGCCTTTAATTTATTATCTTATTACAGGTATTATAAGAATAGTAAAAATATATTTCATAAATTTGTAAAGCATTTGTAATTACAGTATTTTTCTTTTTAGTAGTCACTTTTCAGTTCCTGTTTTTTTTCTTACTAAACTTTTATACACATTTCACATAAATGATTTTTCTTTTTCTTTTTTTAACCATACAATCTGTCAAGGAATAAAAGATATACACTGGCTATAAATTATTTGAAAATTTTAGTTGCTATATATTGACTGCCTTTTCCATTTTCTCAGTCTCTGTCTCAACACTTTTCCTTAAGAAAATAAACAAAAAACAACAATTACAAAAGCTCTGGAAGTCCAGCATTAGTCAAGTTGGAGTAACTGTCCTTTCATAAACCAGTCACAAGAAAGTCTACTCTCTCAGCTTCCCTTTCCAAAACATTTGAATTAATGCAAATATATGATTCATGTATTTAATTTACTAACTTCCAAGGCCCAACAGACAGAGGTTGTAAAATTCTACAGTTAGTAAAAGAACACTATTGATCTCTTAAGAAAAACAGTTACCTAGTCGTTCATGTGAACAAAAAAGACTCTCAGAAAAGAGGGACTGTCAAGAGAAGATGGCATGGGAAGGATTCCAGCCTCTGGCCGCAGAGGTCCCCATTTGGAAATTGTTATCAGGTGGTAGGAGGACTCTCACTCAAAGCAAGGTCAGAAAATAAAACAGACTGAACCTGGTACATGAGACTTACGACTGCCTCCCTTGAGGCTGATAACTGCAAAGGCAATCGCTTCATTCAGCAGGAATTAAGGTTTTCATCTGACCTGTGGCTTTCAATGGCATCTGTTTCAATGTCTTACTGACCGCACTGTATTTCATCTTTTCTTGCTTGTATTGTCTTATATCAGTGATTTTTTTTTTTTTTTTTACTGTGTAGCAAGATACATTAACCTGATTTGTGAGCCATTAATTTATTTATCTGTGCGAGATTATGTACTATTTGGGGTTATTTTGATTACCGAAAATTTCCAGTCACAAAACATAACAGCCAGATATCTTCCAGGTGTTTTAAACATATTATCTTTAGCATCAAAATAGGCTTATGAGGGAAGTCATTATTATTTACCCATTTTTCAAAGAATGAAATTGAGTCTGGGAGCGGTTTTGAGACTCATCCAAGACAGGGCAGCAGGAGAACTGGTTTCCCTCCAAGGTCAGCCTCATGTCAAACCAATATCCTATCCCCACCCACCTGCCTTGAGCGGATCTAAGAATCATCTGGAGAGGGTGTGATTGCTGGGTCTCACCCCTGGGTTTCTGATTCAGTGGGTCTGGGGTGGGGCCTGAGAATTTGCATTTCAAAAACCTGCAATTTCCAGACTTTGCTGATGCCACAGGCCCCAGGAGGGCACAGGTCTGGAAGGAGGCTTGCTTTAGCCAATGGCTTTTTCATTGCGATGACTGGCCAGCCTTGTACTTACTCTTCAAAGAAAGTTCACAGGAAGTTCGGTTCTTTTTAAAAATTCAGCACTGCTGGTGGATGCTTGCTGCCATGCTCAGTCCACTGCAATGCTTCCTTTCTGTTCTAGGCCAGGCCACGCTGAGCCCAGTGTCCTGAGCTGCCATCTCAGTGGCCTCCCCAGCCACCCTGGAGGTACTGCCTCCAGCCATCCTGGCAAAGCACTCGCGCCTTCATTCTAGAGCAGCTGTCGAGTGGCCAGGCTGTCCAGGCACATCACAGGAGCCGGGTCCACCCCGCTCCTCTGCTGTCGTGATGTCCGCACTCCACGGTCTGCCCCATCCTCGTGCTCCCCCGACTTGCTGACTCAGTCACCTCCATCCATACCGCCCCTGCACCCTCTCTCAACCTGTCCTTCTCTGCCTTCCCTGTCCAGCCTGGATCACGGTCCAGTTCTGCCTGGGCTGGGGACACTGGCAGGGACGCTCGCCCTGCACCCATCGCTCTGACCTTGCTGGGTCCCTACGTCCCGCCGGCTGTCCTGATCCCCTTACTCTGCCTCTCCAGCCTCTGTCCCCTGCGAACTTTCACCCTGCCCCTCCCCACCCACTCCTGTCCCTCCTCTTAGCCAATCTGTCACCTCCACTCCCCTGAGGAAATGGAGACTTTGGAGTCAGAAGCTTCTCTGTGGTCCTGCACCAAGACAACAAGCCTGCCTCCACCTTCTCCTGTTGCCCGGCCCCACTGCAACCTGCTTGGCATTTCTTATCTTCGGGGTGACTTCGCTTTCCCCATGTCTCTCTGCAGCTGAGCGCCTGTACGTCTCTGTTATGGACACCCTCGGGGCCTCTCCTTCTCACCACCCACCCCCTCCCCGAGTGGCCTCCTGCCTCTGCCGTGCTAGAGTCAGCTCTTCCCAGGGCTCCGGTGACCTCGGCTGAGGCTGCTCTTCATTCACGTCCTCGCTCCTGGTCTTCTGTATAACACCAAAGTGCCAACCGTTCCAGGGAAAGGATAGGATCCGTGCTCTCGGGGACTCTTGCTTCCTGCAGGCAGCCGCCGTGGTCACCAGCTCACACCTCACTGTCCTGCTCCATCCGTGTCCCCCATGGCCTCTCTCTCACTTCCTGCATCCCCTGTCCAGGTTTGCTGAAGCTAAATGCACTCAGACAGATGGGCACAGCTGGGCAGGATTCGGCCTGCTGGTTCACACAGACTTCCAGGACATCAGGGGAAGGTCTGCGGAGGGTATTCTATTTAGCTGGAGAAATTCCAGATTAACTACTATGTACTTCATTTTCTCCAACATCATCATGATTTCCAAGTGCCTGCTTAGAAATGGCTGCTTTTTGGAGATTTCCTCCCAATGATTTCATTTTGCCATTGTTCTTTATTTTTTCAGTAATACTTCATCTATAAACAATCCAAACTTCAAAGCCTGACATGGTGTATTGATAAATTATTCCCGAATGCCTGTGTTTATTTCAACTCTCTCAATCAGGCCAAAATGCATTTGCATTTTTCATGTAAATAACACTGCTGTAGCATGCTAACATTTTCCAGACTGTTGTGAAAAATTTTAGCTCGTTTATAAGTCATGTGAAACAATATCAGAACTTGCTACTGTGCAGAACTGTGATGGCAGATCCAGTGACATGTGCTTGTGATCCTCATTGGCCACTTCATAGTATTTTTGTCTCTATCTTTGAATCCTCAGATGAACAAAGTAAAATATAAATATCTTCACATGTGAGTCCTTTGGAATTTTTCTATTTTTTAACATTAGCACTTACATGTTTGCTGGAAATTTTAACAATTTGTATTCATGTTAGATCATGTAAACTTTTCCACTAAAAATGTAAAATTTTTCAAAGAAAAATATAACAAATATTCATGTATGCACCACCCAAAATGAACAAGTGTTAGCACTTTGTCATACTTACTTCAGGTATTTTTTTTAAAAAAATAAACCATTACAGATCAAGTTGAAATTCCACTTACTATTGCTGGGAACACATTACCCCAAAACTTAGTGACTTGAAACAACTGTTTCCTTATACTCACAGATTCTGTGGGTTAGGAATTCATCCCAGGCACAACAGGAAATGTTTGTGTCTGCTCCACAAATTGCAGCCTCAGATAGGAAGGCTCAGAGGCTGGGATGACTGGATGGACAGGGCAGGAGGTGTCCCTCTTAGCTGGGTCCTCAGCTCATGTAGCTTGGGCTTCCTCCTAGCATGGCTGCCTTAGACTTCTCCTGTAGTCACTCAGAGCCCCAAGGGTGTGTTCTAGCCCATATGGCAGCAGCTTCATTGCCTTCCATGACCTAACCTCAGAAGTCACACTGCAACACTTCTAATGCATTCTGTTGATTGCAGGAGAGTCACAAGCCCTTCCTGGATTGGAGGGAAAGAGAATTTGTCTCCATCTCCTGATGCGGGTGTGGTGAGGTTCTGAAAGAGCAAGTGGGGTGGGAATTCTGGTCATGCCATCTTTGGGTAGGCCACAAGTCCCAATCACCCTCCTCAGGGACAGCCACTCTTCTGGTAGGTCTCCAGTCCATTCTTTACATTTTCCTACATATGTGACATCCCTGTGAATGTCTTTTCATTGCATCTTCATCTTTCTAAAAACATCACAGAGAGAGCCATAGAAATCCAACGTTAGAACCAGGCCTTGTTAATGCTCTTATGTGATTATTTATCAAGCTAGGTTGGGGGAACATAGCATTAATAAAGCAGTATATACATTTGATTTAATTGTCCTAGACTTCTGCTTTCTAGTACTTTCTAATCATTAGGAGTAGAAGGTGATGTCTTACTTCATGTAGTGTTATGCAGGGATTAAATTACATTCACATTTATTCCCTCAGTTGAGGCCTCATGAAAATAAAATATGATAAGAATCTTAAGGCTTAAGTTCATATTTTGCATGAATAGAATAAAATAATGGATTGCAAATGCTTTGTAAAATAGAGCTATTAAGATGCCCCTTACCATTATGTCTCCCAGTCAGATTTTTGGTTTGTGACTCAGATATGGTGCTCCTGTCCATGCTCTCTGCTGACCCTGTGCCCTCTGCTTTTGTGTCCTCTCTGTTTTTCATCCTCTCTGTGTGGGAAATACAACCATTTCTTCAAGGCCTGGCTTAAACCCTGCCTCCTGCGAAAAGCCTTTCCTGACACATCCCTCCCACCTGGAAGTCCTCTCTCCCTCCTCTGTGCTCGCATAGCGTCCTGTGTTTCTCTCAGAGCTTGTAAGCATGTTCCTCCTTGTAGTTCCTGACACATCCCTCCCACCTGGAAGTCCTCTCTCCCTCCTCTGTGCTCGCATAGCGTCCCGTGTTTCTCTCAGAGCTTGTAAGCATGTTCCTCCTTGTAGTCTGTCTCACCACATTGCCGGTGCTCAACCAGAGCCCAGGCTCATCCTCCCTTAGTGCACAGCAACATGCCTCCCCCCCCAGGAGCAATCCATAAAGGTCTTTTGAGTGAAGGAATGAACAAACGAAAGAACTATCTTTTCCCCATGCTTAGCTTGCTCACGCCTCCTGGATTGTGGACAATACAAGATCTGGAACTGCGGCAACGTCTCCTGAGACACAGAAGTCTTCCCTGCTCCAGCTTGGAGCAGGCATGGATGAAAAGCCTCATGAAAGAGAAAAGGCTTAGCAGTGGGGAGGTTGTGCAAGCCCATCCTAGGAAGGGTGGTGACCTCTGGTTTAAGCATTAAGTTATCAAAATAGATGAATATGTGTCATGTCCACCTTCAACTTGTAAACTCTGCAGTGACAAAGGTTGGAGCATCTCTGCTTTTCAGGTGCATGCAGAGGGACAGATCGGGAGAGGTGCACGCTGCTTGCTGGATGGACAGCTTCAGAAGGCGGACGCCCACTGCTTCCCCTGGGGGGAAGTGGAGAGCACTGCAAGAAAGGCCACATGGTCACCTGAAATCTTGGTGGCAGCATCTTTCTCCAGAAACTTACCAAGCCAGATCTGGACCCTCAATGCATTTG
>NW_007727183.1:75932-83132 GCF_000696425.1 Galeopterus variegatus
GGTGCACGCTGCTTGCTGGATGGACAGCTTCAGAAGGCGGACGCCCACTGCTTCCCCTGGGGGGAAGTGGAGAGCACTGCAAGAAAGGCCACATGGTCACCTGAAATCTTGGTGGCAGCATCTTTCTCCAGAAACTTACCAAACCAGATCTGGACCCTCAATGCATTTGTCCCTCCCTTTCCCAAAAGAAGTGGAGTGAACCCGGGGCTTGCTTAAAGCCAGGTTCCACCTTGGTGCTCCCCACCAGGACCCTTGCCTTCCTGAAATGCCCCATAGATTTCAACATAGTAAATACAGTCTTAGCAATGGTCCATTTCCTGTTGTCTAGCCTAGGTCTGAGCCAAGAAATAGAGATATCAACTGCCAACAAGACTCTCTACTCTAGACCCTTCTCTTCTTTGCAAAGCAAACATAATTTTAAGGCAAAGATGCATACCTCTTGTACTCAAAAGCTTGCACCTTTTTACCCCAAGCAATGGTTTCTAAGAGCAATTGGAAGCTACCAGAGTGATGCTTGAAGGGAAAGAAAAACCCAACTGGTGTGATACCAAATTTTTTTTCGCATTATACCAGTGGCAGGAAATTTTTGAGCAAGCTCCAGGCAGTGTTCAATTGGAGAAAACATGATAGAAGGAGCTTGCTTACTAAAAAGGGATAGTTGAATGAAGTTTTATTTATTTAAAAAACAATGACAAGGCTTTTTATAAAATCACAAAACAAGATCATTTTGGATATTTCCTGCGTTGTGTATTTATCCAAGTAAAATTATTTTAGGAATGATCTCTTGAGCCTGCTGAAAAATGTATATCTCAGTAATTTGAAAAAAACCTGCATTTTTTTCATGGGCAGCTGCGGGTGTTGAAGGGGGTGGACCCTCCGACGTCTGAGTTCAGTCTCCTTCCNATGGGCAGCTGCGGGTGTTGAAGGGGGTGGACCCTCCGACGTCTGAGTTCAGTCTCCTTCCCGCCTACTGGCTTACATGTAACCTCTGACTAGTTCCCTCATTTATAAAATGAGGGTAGTAATTGTGTCTGTCTCACAGGGTTGAAGGGAGGACTTAACGAGGTAGTTTATGTAAAACAACTAATCTAAAGCCTGGCCGGCAGAGCATGAGGTAAATGTGAGGTGTCAATAAAAGTGAATTCCAGGCACCAGATTTCAGATTTGCAGCATGCCACGGTACTCACAGTAAGACGGCCTCTGTGTGTTTATGCACCTGAACCCCTGCACGTATAGAATAGAAATCACCAGCAGTTGAAGGCTGCTGTGTTGCTGGGCCCTGCTCACTTGGTTGATGTGTAGCCAGGGAGCCAGAGTGGCATGGGATCATCATGAAATCTAGGTACATTTTTTTGTTTTAATAATGCCAAGTAATCACAATGAAAACAATTTCTTTGCAAAATGCATTAAGAAGCAAATATTTTCAATTTGAGACCTTGTACTACTATTAGTAATGTGATCTTAGGTCCCAGGACAAATTAGAACAGCAGTCCCGGATGATGAGTTTATTGTGCCCTAGAGCTGGCAGAATCAACATGCATCCCTGTTGTGGGAAAGATCAGCTCTTTCCTTCTATCACATTCAACACATGCGCAGGGACAATTTTGGGTATCCTTAGGAATTTGGGAAAGACACTCCTGGGGGATGGTTTGCTAGAAACAAGATCTTTCTACATGAGGAACTATTCAGAGTTTGATAACAAAGTTTGGTCTGTACTCCAGATCAAATAATTATAAGCTATCCTGTCATAACAGGAAAATGTTTGCAAAGATGCAGTCTCCAGGTGGACTTCAGTCAATAATTCTGTTGTCTCAGGCTGAGCTGGATTTCCTTGAAGCTCTCTACTGTAGAACCTGGCCAAAACTCTCCCAAGATTAAGTATTTTCTCAAGTCTCTTTTCCTGATTCCAGTCAACTGGAAATGTTATGAAAATAATTCTATCATCAAGTCCCACTTACTCTTGCTCTCAAATGCAAACCACTAAAAGAATTAAAAACAAAGTCGAAGTGAACACAGGACACAAAAGGAGGAAGAGGCCATCTGCACAGGTTGTTAAGAAAGCTTAGGTTTGACTCAAAGATGTTTGATTGTTTGAATCAGTTCCGTGTCTATCACAGAATCAGCAAATGTCAGAACGTGAAAGCACTGACCTTCAGGACTGCTTTGTGTTCTCTAATTTGACATAGAAACAAAACTAAGGCTCAGAAGATTTTAAAATCATGTGTCAAAGTTGGAAAAGTGGTAGTAGGATTAGAATACAGCTTTTAAATATTCATATCAAATTCAATGATTTTTTAGAAGTTTAAAAAAGACATGTTAAACTGAGAAATACTTTAGATTTAAATTCTGCGTGAGAGAAAATATTTGCCAACCATACATCCAACAGAGGATTAATATCCAGAATATACAAGGAATTCAAGCAACATAACTGTTAAAAAACAAGTAACCCAATTAAAAAATGGGCAAAGGAGCTGAATAGACATTTCTCAAGGGAAGATTTACAAATGGTCAACAGACACATGAAAAACTGCTCAGCATCAGCAAGTATCAGGGAAATGCAAATCAAAACCACTTTGATACATCATCTCACATCAGTTAGACTGGTTGTTATCAAAAAGACAGAGAATAACAAATGCTGGTGAGAATTTGGAGAAAGGCGAACCCTCCTACACTGTTGGTAGGACTGTAAATTAGTGCAGCCATTAAGGAAAACAGTATGGAGGTTCCTCAACAACTACAGATAGAACTGCCATACGATCCAGCAATCCCACTGTTGGGTGTATACCCAACAGGAATGGAAATCACCATGTAGGAGGGATGCGTGCACTCCCATGTTTATTGCAACTCTATTTACAGTAGCCAAGAGTTGGAACCAGCCTAAATGTCCATCAGTGGATGACTGGATAAGGAAAGTGTGGCATATAGACTCAATGGAATACTACTCTGCCATGAAAAAGAATGAAATTCTGCCATTCACAGCAACATGGATGAACTTAGAGAAAATTATGTTAAATGCAATAAGCCAGGCACAAAAAGAGAAATACCACATGTCCTCACTCATAAGTGGGAGCTAAAAAAAAAAATTAAATTAAAATTAAAAAAGAAATAAAAATTAAGTTAAAAAAAAGGAAAGATAAAACAATCACAACAATACACTGAACTTTCTTTAAAAAGGAGAAAATAGAACTGAGGTTACCACAGGTAGGAAAGGGGAAGGGGAGGGGGAGTTTAATGAGAAATTGGTAAAAAGGGCCACAAAAAATGATTACATAGTATATTATTGACTATGCTAATTATCCTGATTTGAGCATCACATATTGCACACAGGTATTGATATTCAATGTGGTACCCCACAGATATGCACAATCAATTATGTTTAAATAAAAAAAAATTTTTTTATTTAAAAATATTAGCTGTAGAAAGGAGTGAAGTGCTGATACCTGCTACAACTCAGATGAACCTTGAAAACACCATGCTAAGTGAAATAAGTTAGACATAGAAGGACAACTATTGTCTGATTCCAGTTATAAAAACTACCCAGAACAGGCAAATTGATAGAGACGGGAAGTAGAATAGAGGTCAGCAGGGGCTGAGGCGATAGGGGAGTGGAGAGTTATTGTTTAATGGATACAGATTTTCCATTTGGGATGATAAAAAAGTTCTGAAAAGGGATGATGATGATGATTGCACCCCATTGTGAATGTTCTTAATGCCACTGAAAGGTACTTAATGCCACTAAAATGGTTAGAAAGGTGAATTTTATGTTATACATATTTTACCGCAATAAAGAATAAAATTTAAAAAATTTTTTTAAAAAGGGAATTAGTAAAGCTATAAAATTTGCCCAAGGTCACACAGATGTAAGAAGCAGAGCTAGAATTTCGATCTTGGTCTGACTCTAAGCCTGACCTTAACCTCCAGGCAACACTGCCTCCCACAGTCCTCAGATACTTCATCCTCACTGTGCAGCTCTAGCCGGACAAGCCCGAGCCCTTGTCAAGCCTTTTGCTCAAACTTAGAGAACACTGCACCAAAATTCAGTGACTCTTGTTCCAGTGCTCATTAAGTGCATGGTAATTAATGCTACTGGCAAACAAGAGTAGTTTATTTATTCATTAACTTCTCTGAATCTAGAATCTACAATTCTATAAAAGTACGTAAACGCTTTTCAAAGGATTTTGTTCAAAGGATAAGCAGGCTGGTGGATTTTTCCTGGGAGAACGGATCAGCATAAATCTAAATATCATCTTGAAGACTTCACTTGAGTGTACCATAAGAATTCAAAGCCTTGGCAATTTCAGTTGATCAGCTCCAAGCCCAACTGCTCCATCCCATACCTGGCAAAACAGAGAAATAACAAACAAAAAATTCTGCTAAGTATTTTTTTTTTCCAAATAGTATCAGTAACATATGGGGCATGTGTAGGTTTTGTTTGTTTATTAACGTGTAACTGGCATACAATAAACTGCACATATTTAAACATTAGTTTTGACATACATACAAATGTGAAACTGTCACCACAATCAAAATAGGGAAATAGACATCACCCCAAAAGTTTCCTCATGCTCCTTTGTAATCCCTCCCTCCCGTCCTTTTCTGCCCATCTCTATCGCCAGGCAGCCACTACAGATTAGTTTACATTTTCTAGAATTTCATAAAAATGAAATCTTACAATATGTGCTCCTGTTGGTCTGGTTCCTTGCACTCAACACAATCCATGTTGTGAATATCCGCAGATCATTCATTTTTATTGCTGAGTAGTATTCCACTGTATGGATGTACCACAATGGTGGTATTCACCTGTCGATGGACATTTTCGTTTCCAGTTTTGGGCAGTCACAAATAAAGCTGACGTGAATATTAAAAAGAAAGATTTAAATTCTGCAGGCTAGTTTTCATATTCTGGAATAGTCTACTTTTGTAGACACAATGGTGCTGGTGTTTCATCAGCTTTGCTATGTCATAAGAGTGTGTTCTTATTAGAAAATGTGGACTTTGGCAAACTTTAAAAGGTATCTCATGTTACTGCATGTTCTGATGAGATTATGAAAATTTGGGGCAACTGTAGTTTCCAAGTAGAAAAAAAGTGTTACCAATAATTTTGAAAGACAGAAGCTAAAATCTGATAGGATGAGATAGCTCTCTTTCTATGCCCTGGAATTCCTCTTCAGGGAATGTCTGGTGGACAGTAATATAGACCAGGAAATGCTTGACATCTCCAGATAGCAGATTTTTAAAGGAGGTTGGAGTTTAGATGACTTGGAAATAGCCCCTGTAGTCAAACAGAACTCAGCATCACACCCTCACACAGAGGCAGGGGAGGGAGACAGATAGAAAAGACGATGTTTTTGCTTTCCTTGGAAGGGACAGTGAAGCTCACTGAATGACTTTTTTCTAAACTTTGTAATACTATTCCTCTATCTGTTTCACCCTCTCTTGACACCCAGCCTGAAATCTGGTGGCTTGTGGCATTATTTCTGCACATTTCACAGGTCTCAGAATCCAGGAAGCTGCTGAATATAGCTTTGTCTGCATTTGAGAAAAATTTCTAGTAGCAAAAACACCCCTGGTACTGTTTTCAAAATGCCAACTAAATGTTATAGAACTACCAGTAAAGTCTCAAAGTCTCTTTCTTCCTGATAGGTTTATTTGGTACCTTCCTTTTCCCAAACCAAAGAATGATAAAAGGCAGTTAAACCTTGTTTTATTGTTATTATTCTTAGTTTTAAATCTTACAACATTTTTAAGATAAATCCTGTGAGTTTTGTTTTGCACTTTAGTACTTACGATTATCAAACGGCCCATTTTTGTCCTAATTGTGTGATTTCAGATACACATCAGTCCCTGTGACTAATTGCAGTTGGAGTCACAAGAAAACAAGCAGCTACGAGACTCATTTTGTCATTTTTTCTCATTTGTGTCTCATTATTTATTACCTGTGCTCCCAAATCACATGCAGATAAATACATGTGACATATACCAGCATAAGCTGAGCATATCACCAGTTTTTACTTTTCCCATCATTTAGTCTGGACAAAATGTTGAGTCATTTTTATATATTTATCACACCCTTTTAAAAGCTTTTACAACTCCTAATTATTTCAGGATTATGATGAATACAAAATCAATTACAGGAAGAAGTGGTAATCACTGTAACTAAATTGAGGCTAATCTAGACTTTGTGGAGAGAAAAAATGGATCTCTGTGGAATGTGCTAAAGCACATTTATTTTATGAGGTCTACATAAGCATTTTGCAAAAGAATCTGTAATCTACATAAATTATCAAATTGTGTTGCATAATATTTTAAAAACTCATTTTAGAATAAATTGGAATATGAGAAGATTTACAAAACAACTGGGATAATTTTATTCAAATTATAATTTAATTTTTGCCCCCAATGCATTCATTTTGCTGGCTATGACTTGACTATATTTCAAAATTCTTACAGATTTAGCGTCCATTTTCAAAAAATAAAGCTTTCAGTGTGTTTCCATAATAATGCTGGGAAAAAAGCCACATAATCCCTTATCCAACATAAAGGATTGGCTTAAGAATTATGGTCGTACACACGATGTACAACTGTATGTGGCCATTTATGGTGATGGCACAGAAGAGAAATTCACAAACAAATCCTCTTGTCATGCTCATGTTATTTCCCTCTATCAAAATTCCTTTCCCACCCTCCTAACATGTGGCTTCATATTTCATTTAGAACTGTTTTCCTTTTCCAACATAGATATAGTTTTACATTTTTAAAATAAAAGACAAAAATAACACATACTCAGTGTTAACAAAATTGATAAAATGCAAGCACGAAAATGAAATCACCCATCATCCAACCACTCAGAATTTTTAAATTAGCTTCATGGGTGTCGTGTCTTCTGCCGTTGTCAGTATGTATGCAGAAACAGATTAGTTTACACCTATGGAATTGTATGCCTAGTTTTGTAACCTGATTTTTATTTTGCTCAGACTGTGGATCTCTGTTCATATCAATGAATACAGACAATAGTTGGCTGGCTCAGCAGAAAAAGCTGGGTCTCCCGCTAGGGGAGGGAGGGTGGGGGGACAACAGCATTTGGGGGAGGGGCAGCAACAGCAGATTCCCACCCTAAACACCAGGAGAGGCTCAGGTGCCAGTGGGGCTGAATACAAGGGAAACCTCTGCAGTCTTTAAAAGGAGCAGCTAGATCCCTCG
>NW_007727183.1:83488-84586 GCF_000696425.1 Galeopterus variegatus
GGGGGGACAACAGCATTTGGGGGAGGGGCAGCAACAGCAGATTCCCACCCTAAACACCAGGAGAGGCTCAGGTGCCAGTGGGGCTGAATACAAGGGAAACCTCTGCAGTCTTTAAAAGGAGCAGCTAGATCCCTCGACCCCCTCTGCAGACCGTGGGGGCTGCGAGGCGCAGGCGGGCATGGGGTCTAAGCGCACGTGTCTGCAGAATAGGGAGACCTCTGCCCTCCACTGCTGACCACTCGCTCCGGCCTCTCTTCCACTCACAGGATTTCCCTGATGGCTTTATCATAACTTCTCTGCTTCCCACTTATGGAAAAACCAATATTCACCTACTGAACCTCCTCTACGCTGCTTTTCTGTTCTCTCAGATTTCTCCTCTTTCTTTTTCTCAGATTCCTGAAGACGGGGGGCTTCAGGTCCCTAATCCACTTTTCTGCAGCCTTCAACCTGCTGTTTGCCACCTCCATCTGTTTTTAATTTCAGAAATTGTGACTGTAATCTTTAATAATCTGTTTTTGCAGAATGTTCCTTTGTCGTGACTAATTGCTCTTATTGTATCAAGCAGCAGCCTCTTGCATCCCACCGAAACTAAGAATTTAAGTTGTTCGGCTACTTCTTGCTTCTGCAGGAACTATTTTACTTGGAATCATCTTCTGCAAGCTTCAGATGGTTCTGCCTTTCTGAATCTCTGAGCTTGCCCCTGCCCAGTCATTTTCCTCTGCTTCTGTTTGTAGATGGCTGTAGTGAGCTCGGCAATGGAAGGTGCGCAGGAGTCTTTCTAGGGAGATGCAGTGCCTATTGAGTTCTTTCAGTTCCCATCTATTGTGATTCTTCCTGTTTTGTGTGGGATCAGGAAGAGCCATCCATGGGTTCAGGAATTTAAGCAGCTTTTCCTTGTGGGGGGTTGACGAGGCTGCACAAGACAGCTGGAGAAGGAGGTGACCCCCTCCCTCCAGGTACTCAGCAGCTGAACTTGGTAGTGTCTGTCCTGCAACCCCCCATCTCCCCAACACACACACAGCACGCAGCCAGGCTTCCCTCACCCAGGCTGTGGGCAGCTCTGCACGAGCTGGACACCAGAGTCCTCCTCCAGAAGTC
>NW_007727183.1:85200-87197 GCF_000696425.1 Galeopterus variegatus
TGCCCACCTGGCTCGGCTCAGACCTGCTCTACTTTCTGTTAGAACTTCCCAGAGCTCCAGTTTCTATCTGTGGTTTGGAATGTTTACTATTAAGTATGCACCAGAATCCCCTGCAGGACTTGTTCAAACACAGATTTCTGGGTTTCCGACCCCATGGGTCTGAGGTGGATCCCAAGAATGTGAGTTCCCTCAAGTTCCCAGATGGTGCTGCAGCTGGTCCGGGGTCCACCCCGTGAGAGCCACTGTGTAAGGTCGTTTGACCTCTATTAACATTATGAAAGGATGATTTACTAAACTGCTGTACATTTCTAAATCTCTGCTTTAATTATTTTGTACTAAAGAAAAAAAAAAATATATATATATATATACATTTCTAGTAAAATGCCCACAGAAATGCACTTCACCGTGAGGCCAATTCCCCACCTAGTTGCTCTCCAGAATCTTCTCCTGAATTGAGTCATTTTTTCCTTGGAGGACTGTTCTATAAACCCCTTTATTGATTATTTTCATTTTCTTAGAAATCAGCTTTACAGAAAGTGTGGGTATGTTATTTTGGGATGTAGCCTAAGAAACCAGTAGTTATCCGCAATGAGAACAAACATTATTAAAATAAAGACATTACCTGATTGTGGTTATTTACTAAAGACCAAAGGTACAAAGAAAAAATAACAGCAAAGCCCCATTTTGCTTTAACAGTTAAGTCATGGGCTACTTGGGAACGTATGAGACCTGTGTTAGAAAACACAAGAATCCAGCAAAACGGAGCCAAAGGGCACTGACTGTCACTCACCCCAAGCCATGGAGAGACGCCAAGAAGCAACAACCCCTCTTTGTCTCCCAAAGAAGTGAATATATTATTATTTTTAGAAGTATCTCAATTGGCTTTATGCAACTCTAGAATCGGGCAACACGTCATTCCATAAAATATAAAAAGTGTTCCCAGAAGTGAATATATTAGATATTCACTGGCTGAAGCAGTTGTTCTGGTCACGTTTCCAGGACTTTAAGGCTATAGACTGGTAATCTCCCTTGATGAAACAGTCACGTGGCCTGACTCTTGTACAATTGGTCTTTAATCATGAGCCGTTTTGTTTGTCTTGTACTTAATATTGATCATCTTGTATCATTTTCTTGGAAGAACCAACCGACTGAACAAACATTAAGTATTTACAGAGTGTCAAGCAATTGAGCATCAATTCTGTCATTTAGTCCTCAGTAGAACCCAGCTGGGGCCATGTGATATGGCAGGCCTTGGTGAGGGAGAGCAGACCACCCTGACTGACAGCCCCCCGTTCATGCTCACAGTAGGGAGGGTGATTCTCCAGAATTCAGCCCAGCCATCTGCTAGAGGAGGTGGCAGTGGGTGCTAGGCACAGATCAGTGCAAGTGCCCTGCAAGAAGAGACCTTGGCATTTCTATGTCAGCCTGCTGAAGGTCTCTCCTCCTGTCGCATGAGCATAGCAGGCCAGATGTGTGTCCCTTTTTTGACCATTTTTGCTCCGGGTGTTCATGATGCTCACACCCAGGTGGTCAGAGCTAGGTTGCAGTTTTGGTTCTCAAATCATGCCCTGGTTTAGCACAGATCTCCCTGTAGAAGGGCAGGCCTTGGTAGTGCCAGGTTTATGGCTGCAGGGCCTACAGCAACAAAACCCATTCTGGGGTCTCAGGATGCACTGGAAACCTGTCAGCATGGGCTCCAGCAGTGATGGGGTGGAGTCTGTACAGTGATGCCTAAAATGGCCAGCCTGGGTGGGACTTTGGATGGGACTTTCCTTTTAGATGGAAATGCATTAAATCAATGTGGTGACTGAAGATGACTAGCTCACGAAAAACAGTGGTTGTGATTGCCAAGTATTTGTACCTTTGATTAATTTAAAACTGATGAACTACTTCTTAAAATGTATATTTTTTTAGACTCCTCCAAAAAGTGGAGGCGTGAACTTAAAATAGAGTGGTACTCGTTGAAATGCTGTGATCTTAGCCTGGGTTCCCTAGAA
>NW_007727183.1:88175-95528 GCF_000696425.1 Galeopterus variegatus
GAGGTGGCAGTGGGTGCTAGGCACAGATCAGTGCAAGTGCCCTGCAAGAAGAGACCTTGGCATTTCTATGTCAGCCTGCTGAACGTCTCTCCTCCTGTCGCATGAGCATAGCAGGCCAGATGTGTGTCCCTTTTTGACCATTTTTGCTCCGGGTGTTCATGATGCTCATACCCAGGTGGTCAGAGCTAGGTTGCAGTTTTGGTTCTCAAATCATGCCCCAGTTCAGCACAGATCTCCCTGTAGAAGGGCAGGCCTTGGTAGTTCCAGGTTTATGGCTGCAGGGCCTACAGCAACAAAACCCATTCTGGGGTCTCAGGATGCACTGGAAACCTGTCAGCATGAGCTCCAGCAGTGATGGGGTGGAGTCTGTACAGTGATGCCTAAAATGGCCAGCCTGGGTGGGACTTTGGATGGGACTTTCCTTTTAGATGGAAATGCATTAAATCAATGTGGTGACTGAGGATGACTAGCTCACGAAAAACAGTGGTTGTGATTGCCAAGTATTTGTACCTTTGATTAATTTAAAACTGATGAACCACTTCTTAAAATGTATAATTTTTTAGACTCCTCCAAAAAGTGGAGGCATGAACTTAAAATAGAGTGGTACTCGTTGAAATGCTGTGATCTTAGCCTGGGTTCCCTAGAAAACGGAGCCTGGGGCAAAAGCTTACCTACTCACTCTTCATCAGGAGCTGCAGTCCCAGGGAAGACAGAGTGACAAGGGAATTGAGGACAGGCAGGGAAGGGGGAGAGCAACCCAGCGGTGCTACCCACGCTCACTCCCAGGGCGTCTCCACCCTGTGCAAAGTCTGCATCTCAGAGCAGCCTGGAAGAGCAGGGCTCCCTCTTCTCCTGCCTCCCATCTGTCATTGCTCAGAATATGTCCCACAAGGCATCAATTCCTTATATCTAGGGGGTCAGGTCCTCTCTGCATGGGAAGCCAGCATCTTTGAGAGTCCAAGCTGGACCTGAGCAGGTGCAGGACTGCTGCCTTGACAGTGGGAGAAAGATGCACACTGTCTGGGTTGCTGCAATGGGATGGTGGTGGTGGTGGTGGGGGGGGTGTTGGCAAGACCAGCAAGCGACCAGGGAGATGCAGGTGTGTGCACAGGGGCCCAGCACAAAGCTCATTCCTATACTCCAAGCAGTGAGGATGAGGAAGGGAGAGTTGCCTTTTTTGGTGTTTTAAGGATGCTTCATTTTATATTCAAACTCTCAAAATACCCCAATTGGTATGTGTATTTGTTTCCTAGGGCTTGTGTAACAAATTACCAGAAACTGGATGGCTTAAAACAAAACAAAACACCGAAATTTATTCTTTCACGGTTTCAGAGGCCAGAAGTCCAAGCTCCAGATGTGTGCAGGGATGAGCTCTCTGTAGGCTCCAGGAGACAATCGGTCCCACACTCCGCCCTTGCTTCTGGCATTGCCGGCAGTCCTGCGCATTCTTTGGCTCACAGAAACATCACTCCAGTCTCTGCTTCTGTCTTCTCATAGCCTTCTTCACATGTGTCTGTCTCTGTTTTCTCAAAGATGCCGGTCATTGGATTAGGGCCCAGCCTGATCCTGTTTGACCTCATCTTAACTCATCACATCTGCAAAGACCCTATTTCCAAAGGAAGTCATATTCTGAGGTTCGAGGTAGACGTAAGTTTTTTTGGGAGGGGAGACACTATTCAACCCAGTAAAATATGCTGAAATTAACTATCCCCCAGCAGGTATTTAAATAGCAGATAACCAGCTGCATATTAGCTGCATATTAGACTAGATTCTGATTTAATTGGTCTGCAGTGGGGTCAGCCACATTTTCAATAACCCCCAGTAATTCTAATGAGCAGCCAGTGTTAAAAAACACTCTTTAAAACCCTCAGTTACAGAATTTATTATCATCATCATTATATCACTGACCGTAATGCAGTTAGGAACATTTATTGGACATTTAATATGTCTCAGGCTTTGGGCTACGTACTTTACATGTATTACCTCAATGACATCATTAATCCAGTCCTTCCCTTCATCTGACGGACAGGGGCACAAAGGGTCGACGATGTTAGGAAAATCGCCACAGGACACAGCTGGGAGCGGCAGAGTGAAGACTCCAGAACCAGGACTCTTCTCTGTCCCGAGAATCATGCACAAATGTGGAAGCTCTCATCTTTAGACGGTCTCAGTTATTTAGAGAAATTGTAAACATTTAGATAAGTAACTGCGTGTCTTCACTTCAAAGAAATAACACAGTCTGAGCAGAGAGGGGCTGATGTATCAAATGTATCTTCTGCCATCTGAGGATGAGCCGTGATGGGCATAGATTAATAAATGACAAGGCATTACTATTAAAATAAAAATGTTGTCATTTCTCCCAACCTTACAAGTTCAGACGAAAAGCCATGCATTTAAAAGACATCTCTCCATCATATAATTAAGCTTGTTTGCTTAACCATACATTAAAGCATGGCTGTTATTAACCTTGGAAAACAGTTTCTATGATAAGTGAGGATCTGAAAGCCTTTGTCCCGTGATCGGGGACACTCTTTACACTGAGCTAGGGCACCCTGTTCTGACAATTGCTGCGGACCCTTCAGGTTTACTCTCTGTCTCTTGGACTTTCTCTCATCTCCCTGGAGTCTTGTTCTGTCCTGGGGCCAGGACATCTGCTCTCGGCCTTTCTACTTCCAGACCCTTCCTCTATCCTTTTGAGCTTCATCCTCCTTCTGTCCTGAGCTTCAATTTACACCTCTGGTTTCATGAGTGAGAAACTCTGTCCCACCCCTGGACCTGCACTCCCATCGCCTTTGAAGGTGGGAGAGAGACCAGTGGCTCCTCCCCCAAACATGCTCAACTCCACAACCCACACGTTGCAGGAGCCTGGGCCTGCTGTCGTTCTGCCTTGAATGCCCTTCTTTTCCCTTTTATTTTTTCCATCTACATGCAGCTCATTGCTGCAGGACCTGTTGACATCCATCCTTCTTCATGGATCTGACTGCTCCTGCCCCCAACCGTCATTTCTTTCTGTGCAGTGCTCTTACATTTATAATCAATCCCATTCCTTTTAGATCTCAATTGCCCTGCATTTCCTTTACAGAAATGGACCTCGGCTCCCAAAGTGTATGATAAGCATCTTACAAAGGCAGCAAACAAGGTGTGCACCTTGCTGGTATTTCCCCAGCCTCGTCTTCATAATGCCAAGCGCACAAATTGGAGCTACCTGTAAATACCTGCTGATTAGTTTTTATGCCTGCAGCTCATCATGATGGTTCATAGGCATAAGGAAATCATTAACTTTTTGATATTAAGTGAAGATGCCCAAATAATGCTATCAGATTATGTTTAAATTTTTTTCCATTTTGACTAGAGTTAATAATGACATCTTCCCCCTCATGGAGACCCAAACCAAATGATTTTCTCGATGGTTACCATAATTTTAAAGCACTACTAGGCTCCATTATGGTTCTTTGTTGGTGATTAGAAATGGGACCTAGACTCTTGTGTCTGTGATTCAGACTTAAGTACATTTTTGGTGATCACAATGACCTCTCTTTGACAGGAGGTGGGTTGTAGGTCTCCCTAGGAACTACAACAAGCTTCTAGTGCTTTATTTCAGGAAAAGGCCTTTGCCTATGAAGCTCATAAGCTTCAGTGCCTCCTGACCTCCCTTTAAACACGAAAGACATATCACAGGACCAGACTGTTGTGGCAGCAGGCAGTGAGCTCAGAGCTGATTAGGAGGCGTCAAAGCCAAGCTCTTCAATCCTTGCGTCTACAGCGTTCCCTGTACTGGAAACACAAGCATGTGTGGGTGTGCCTGCATTTCTTTAAAGATACATAATTTGCTGAAGTTAATTTATTTTGTACTTTTGTAAGTCAGAAGATCCCAGTCATAAAAACAGAACCCAGGCTAGGTGTTTGAAGCAGAGAGGGATTTAATAAAAGGATCTGGATTTGAGCTGTTTTGGAACAGCTAGAAGAAAAGGAGAGGAACGGGATCAGGAGGGATAGCTCTTGCAGAGTGTCTTGTGGTCAGTCGCTGCCTGCTGGATGGCCATCACAAAGCCAGCACCTGTGGGACTGTATCCCTTTGCCCCCAGGTGGCCAGGCAGTGGTGACAAGCACTGGCTGGCTCCTGCAGGCACCAATCACTGTCGCCACTGCCAGGACTGGAGCTGCAGCTGATGCCACAGCAGAAGCAGAATGCCCACTACCTCCTTCCTGCCTTCTGAACTTGAACTAGCTCCCTACTGATGGAATGAAACAGAACCCATCTGTCAAANGCATGTAGATACTGCAATGTCACTTTAGAGACTTCTCTTCTCACAGAACAATGCACACAGCGACTGAGCCCTATTTCTCATGCTCTGAGTCAGATACTGCGATGTCCTCTTATCTTAGACTCCCTGACTTAAGAGTTTATTCACAAGGGCTGAACTAGATCTCTATGGAAAAATCCAGCTGATGATGGTCCTCAGGTTTCATTCCCTGTGGCTTGAGGAGCAGGTAGGACCCGCTCTTGAGTTTCAAATACTTGCATGATTTTTTACCTGCTGTGGATTGAGTGTCCCCTCAAAACTCATTGAAACAGCCCCCACTGTGACAGTGTTAAGAGGGNACTCCAAGCAGTGAGGATGAGGAAGGGAGAGTTGTCTTTTTTGGTGTTTTAAGGATGCTTCATTTTATATACAAACTCTCAAAATACCCCAATTGGTATGTATATTTGTTTCCTAGGGCTTGTGTAACAAATTACCAGAAACTGGGTGGCTTAAAACAAAACAAAACCCAGAAATTTATTCTTTCACGGTTTCGGAGGCCAGAAGTCCAAGCTCCAGATGTGTGCAGGGATGAGCTCTCTGTAGGCTCCAGGAGACAATCGGTCCCACACTCAGCCCTTGCTTCTGGCATTGCCGGCAGTCCTGAGCATTCTTTGGCTCACAGAAACATCACTCCAGTCTCTGCTTCTGTCTTCTCATAGCCTTCTTCACATGTGTCTGTCTCTGTTTTCTCAAAGATGCCGGTCATTGGATTAGGGCCCAGCCTGATCCTGTTTGACCTCATCTTAACTCATCACATCTGCAAAGACCCTATTTCCAAAGGAAGTCATATTCTGAGGTTCAAGGTAGACATAAGGTTTTTCGGGAGGGGAGACACTATTCCACCCAGTAAAATATGCTGAAATTAACTATCCCCCAGCAGGTATTTAAATAGCAGATAACCAGCTGCATATTAGCTGCATATTAGACTAGATTCTGATTTAATTGGTCTGCAGTGGGGTCAGCCACATTTTCAATAACCCCCAGTAATTCTAATGAGCAGCCAGTGTTAAAAAACACTCTTTAAAACCCTCAGTTACAGAATTTATTATCATCATCATTATATCACTGACCGTAATGCAGTTAGGAACATTTATTGGACATTTAATATGTCTCAGGCTTTGGGCTACGTACTTTACATGTATTACCTCAATGACATCATTAATCCAGTCCTTCCCTTCATCTGACGGACAGGGGCACAAAGGGTCGACGATGTTAGGAAAATCGCCACAGGACACAGCTGGGAGCGGCAGAGTGAAGACTCCAGAACCAGGACTCTTCTCTGTCCCGAGAATCATGCACAAATGTGGAAGCTCTCATCTTTAGACGGTCTCAGTTATTTAGAGAAATTGTAAACATTTAGATAAGTAACTGCGTGTCTTCACTTCAAAGAAATAACACAGTCTGAGCAGAGAGGGGCTGATGTATCAAATGTATCTTCTGCCATCTGAGGATGAGCCGTGATGGGCATAGATTAATAAATGACAAGGCATTACTATTAAAATAAAAATGTTGTCATTTCTCCCAACCTTACAAGTTCAGACGAAAAGCCATGCATTTAAAAGACATCTCTCCATCATATAATTAAGCTTGTTTGCTTAACCATACATTAAAGCATGGCTGTTATTAACCTTGGAAAACAGTTTCTATGATAAGTGAGGATCTGAAAGCCTTTGTCCCGTGATCGGGGACACTCTTTACACTGAGCTAGGGCACCCTGTTCTGACAATTGCTGCGGACCCTTCAGGTTTACTCTCTGTCTCTTGGACTTTCTCTCATCTCCCCGGAGTCTTGTTCTGTCCTGGGGCCAGGACATCTGCTCTCGGCCTTTCTACTTCCAGACCCTTCCTCTATCCTTTTGAGCTTCATCCTCCTTCTGTCCTGAGCTTCAATTTACACCTCTGGTTTCATGAGTGAGAAACTCTCTGTCCCACCCCTGGACCTGCACTCCCATCCCCTTTGAAGGTGGGAGAGAGACCAGTGGCTCCTCACCCAAACATGCTCAACTCCACAAGCCACACATTGCAGGAGCCTGGGCCTGCTGTCATTCTGCCTCGAATGCCCTTCTTTTCCCTTTTATTTTTTCCATCTAAATGCAGCTCATTGTTGCAGGACCTGTTAACATCCATCCTTCATGGATCTGACTGCTCCTGCCCCCAACCGTCATTTCCTTCTGTGCAGTGCTCTTACATTTATAATCAATCCCATTCCTTTTAGATCTCAATTGCTCTGCATTTCCTTCACATAAATGGACCTCGGCTCCCAAAGTGTATGATAAGCAGGTTACAAAGGCAGAAGCAAGGTGTGCACCTTGCTGGTATTTCCCCAGCCTCGTCTACATAATGCCAAGCACACAAATTGGAGCTACCTGTAAATACCTGGTGATTAGTTTTTATGCCTGCAGCTCATCATGATGGTTCATAGGCATAAGGAAATCATTAACTTTTTGATATTAAATGAAGATGCCCAAATAATGCTATCAGCTTATGTTTAAATTTTTTTCCATTTTGACTAGAGTTAATAATGACATCTTCCCCCTCATGGAGACCCAACCCAAATGATTTTCTAGGTGGTTACCATAATTTTAAAGCACTACTAGGCTCCATTATGGTTCTTTGTTGGTGATTAGAAATGGGACCTGCCCATAAAGATTAATATGTAATTGTTTTGGCCAATGCAAAGTGCAGCCAGGAGCACACCACTCCTGATAGTCAAACCAGAGGGGTCAGTGATGTGTTTTTAACACTGATGAAGGGTTCGATGGCTCCTGATTTCAAGCTAAGAACTGATTGGGAATGGTTTCATTTACAACTCACTCTTAGAAAATTAAGGCAGAAGCATGTAGATACTGCAATGTCACTTTAGAGACTTCTCTTCTCACAGAACAATGCACACAGCGACTGAGCCCTATTTCTCATGCTCTGAGTCAGATACTGCGATGTCCTCTTATCTTAGACTCCCTGACTTAAGAGTTTGTTCACAAGGGCTGAACTAGACCTCTGTGGAAAAATCCAGCTGATGATGGTCCTCAGGTTTCATTCCCTGTGGCTTT
>NW_007727183.1:96492-99589 GCF_000696425.1 Galeopterus variegatus
CACTTTAGAGACTTCTCTTCTCACAGAACAATGCACACAGCAACTGAGCACAATTTCTCATGCTCTGAGTCAGATACTGCGATGTCCTCTTATCTTAGACTCCCTGACTTAAGAGTTTGTTCACAAGGGCTGAACTAGACCTCTGTGGAAAAATCCAGCTGATGATGGTCCTCAGGTTTCATTCCTTGTGGCTTGAGGAGCAGGTAGGACCCGCTCTTGAGTTTCAAATACTTGCATGATTTTTTACCTGCTGTGGATTGAGTGTCCCCTCAAAACTCATTGAAACAGCCCCCACTGTGACAGTGTTAAGAGGGTGGGAAATCCTTTCATGGGAATTGAAATGTGGGGCTTTTAAGAGGTGATTAGTTTATGAAGACCATGTCCTAGTGAATGAATTGATCCATTCATTGAGTAATGGACATGGTTCTGATGGCTTTATAAGGAGAGCGAGTGAGCAGGTTAGCTCCCTCTTGCTCAGCCTTTCTCACCATGTGACACCTGCATCACTGAATAGAGTCATCACCAACCAGGCCCTCACCAGGTGCACCCCCTGGACTGTGGATTTCCCAGCCTACCCACTGTAAGCAATAAATGTTGTTTGTTAACAAAGTATCCAGTTTCAGGGATTCTGTAATAAGCATCAGAAATGGTCTAATACATTACCTACTTCTTACTTTTGACATTTGTATATTGGAGATATTTTGTTGCTCTAGTTTTAAGGATAATTTAGAAATCACAGTTTAACATGTGTCTAGTAATAACTTGCCCTAGCGTTTTATCATTATAACTCGGAGTAACAGAATGTCTTTTTGAATAACAACTAGGAAAAGCTAAGAAAAGCCTTTAGTTGGAAACCCTTCAAAAGTATCTAATTTGGCTTTCTGCAAAATGAAGCAATGTAATCCTTTTGGCATTACATGAACAGCTGTTTGAGTCTTTTATCAGATTGACTTTCTGCTCATGCCAAGGGTAGTAATTCTATTTGTGTAAAAGTGACTTTGAAGATTAATAAGTAACAGAATGGGTACACATGGATTTGAACACTTAAAGCAATTTTTAAAGTGTTTTTGCATGTGTACACACTGAAAAAAATAGGAGATACTTGTATCTAGGTTCCCTTAGGAGGAAGACACAGACTCTTGTGTCTGTGATTCAGACTTAAGTACCTTTTTGGTGATCCACAATGACCTCTCTTTGACAGGAGGTGAGTTGTAGGTCTCCCTAGGAACTACAGCAAGCTTCTAGTGCTTTATTTCAGGAAAAGGCCTTTGCCTATGAAGCTCATAAGCTTCAGTNCAAATGTCTGATATCACATGTTTTCATAAGTTATGGTCTAAAATTAACTGTAATTATAACCCAATCAGAAAAAAATTCTAATATTTGGAGACTTCTTGTCAGAGGAAATTTTTAAAAATTAAATGTCAATTTATATACATACCATTGCTCACAGAAGTATGGTGAAGTAATCAATAAAACATTTCTGCATAAAATATGTTACATTCGGATAAGAGCACGTCAAAACGAAAATAAGAGTTCACAGGGAGAATATATTGATGTCCAATTCTAGCCTTCTAAAGAACTCGTTTTTCCTGGATGCTGGTAGGTATCCAATCACTATGGTGTTTACACTCTATTAGATACACTTAAAAGAGTAACATAACAATGNCTTTTCTCACTTTGCAAAATGAATCATGCCTCTCTTCCATCTTACCATGATGTTTCACTTGAGGTTTTAAAACCTGTAGGGCACCGAACAATGGGGCCATTTGAAATACTGTTCTGGTTTTAAGAAAGCAATTAAGAAAGGAAGTAAATGACTAATGACTTAAACAACCTTTTGTAAGTCGGTGGTTTCCATTTCTTTCCTTAAGCCAAGATTACAGGAGGACTTAAATGACATTTTGGTTAATAGAAAAATAAAAATAATTTAATGATAGATGGCTGTGTGAATCTTGGCATACAGCTGAGAAAGAAGTCAAAGAATTGAGTAACGTTACTGTCACAAATCTCTCTTCATTCTCATTAATATATTTATACAAACAAGGTTTCTTGACCCATAAATTTATAAATATTAAAAACAGGAATAGAATTGGTGTCGAGCCCTAACTCATTCTAGTAATAAGTAATATTCATCCAGAGATAACATAACCTAACTGGGAAAAGCAGCCTCTCAAAACATTCTTCTAAAAGTGGAAAGGTACATTTCCAACAGAATGTTATTCCTGTGTAATAAATATTTTCCAAATGTCTGATATCACATGTTTTCATAAGTTATGGTCTAAAATTAACTGTAATTATAACCCAATCAGAAAAAAATTCTAATATTTGGAGACTTCTTGTCAGAGGAAATTTTTAAAAATTAAATGTCAATTTATATACATACCATTGCTCACAGAAGTATGGTGAAGTAATCAATAAAACATTTCTGCATAAAATATGTTACATTCGGATAAGAGCACGTCAANACTATGGTGTTTACACTCTATTAGATACACTTAAAAGAGTAACATAACAATGTTATTTTTAAATGTCAGTATTTATAGTATGCTGAAGATGACATCCTTTGCAGTTATTTAAACTGACAAAGAAATATTTATATATTAATGTAAAAATATACATGTGATATGTTTTCAAACTTTATTTAAGGAGTATATGAACAAAAGTGTTCAAAGATCATTGATCTATACCAGAGATAAGGTGTTTTGAGGATAAACACTTCCACGTGTCTCCACGTGTGTTTTCTTTGCCTCCCAGTTTGACCTCGTCTGTGGCAATGCGTGGATGCTGGACCTCACCCAAGCTGTGCTAAACCTCGGCTTCCTGGTCGGAGGGTTCACCTTAGGCTATGCAGCGGACAGGTAGGTACAAACGTGACTGCCATTTTACATCACGATAGAACAACGCATACATATGGAGAGGAAAATGTCTTAGGTTAACTATTAGAAAAATGTTTCTGCCAAATTTGAAAAAAATTTTTGATTCCCCCACTCATGACATCACAGTTGTTTGGTTTGATCGATTTTGTCCTTCTCAAACTTCATCTCCTTACACCTTGAAATGCATAGAGGGGTGGGTTTGTTCCTGGTAAGTGTGAAGG
>NW_007727183.1:100353-102541 GCF_000696425.1 Galeopterus variegatus
CACCTTAGGCTATGCAGCGGACAGGTAGGTACAAACGTGACTGCCATTTTACATCACGATACAACAACGCATACATATGGAGAGGAAAATGTCTTAGGTTAACTATTAGAAAAATGTTTCTGCCAAATTTGAAAAAAATTTTTGATTCTCCCACTCATGACATCACAGTTGTTTGGTTTGATCGATTTTGTCCTTCTCAAATTTCATCTCCTTACACCTTGAAATGCATAGAGGGGTGGGTTTGTTCCTGGTAAGTGTGAAGGCCTCTGAGTGAAAACACAGCCCCACAGGGCAGTGACATCATGGTTGGGTTTGTGGATGGCTGGGCCAGATCCTTCAGAATCGATTCGATGTGCTTCATTAACAACTCATTGGTTGTGGTTTGATTAATTTAGTCTTAAGTTCAGCCCATCCCAAATATCTTTGGCTTAATTTTTAAAAAAATCCTTGTATTTTATTCTAAAAATTTAAACTGTGTGAAAAGAAAAAAAAGTTTTTCCCAAATCCACTAAAGGAGTTTTGTCTATTTTTTTATATTCATAAATGTAACTGGCTAATGGCAGACATGGTGAGTATGTGTATTCCAGACAGTCATGCTTTCTATTTAAATATTCTTGTTTCTGATATTATTGATGTTATTTATTGTATTCATGTCTAACTGTATTCATTCATCCCAATTCTGACTATGAAAGTACTTGCAGTAATTTAATAATTCTCTATCACCCTTAGAAGGGGTATGGATTGGGAATCTTGGGTCCTCTGCCATATCTGGTCTAATATTGCTCTGGTTACTCCAGCCCGACCCTTGGTGGGTCCTTGGGATCATGCCATTCAGTGGTAGATACCAAGGGTACCTTACAGAGAACTGCAAACAGCAATTAATTCCACAATAAACAGCCCCAAATCCTGTGGCCAACTGAAGATCTGAGATCGATCAGACCAGTACTTCAAATCAGGTGGAACGTTTAGTTTCCTCTTCCGTCACTTTCTTTTCCTTTCACCTGTTTCTCTAGCCGCCTCCTGCCCAGCTCTCCTCTGTAAATGATTTCTTCCTTAACCTTTTGTGTGCAATGCTCTGTCCCCCTTTGCTTTCTTTTATCTGTCCTTTTCTACTGCACCTACTTACAGCTCTTTCAAATGTCATCTTTCTTTTCTCTGTCTCTTCCATGTATCACTTGCTCTCCCCACTGGCTATGGTTTGGAGTTAAGTTATGAATTTTAAATATTTGTTTACTTTGTTTTATTTTCACTCTTGCTCATTTAAAAATTAGGTTTTGCTTCTTCTGTATATGTATGTATATTTTGTCTTTCACAATCAATAAGCATATCTCCAGACTAAAGTAACTCCACTAAAGGTGAAATAAAGACTTTCTTGGACAAACAAAAATTGAAGGGATTTGGTGCCAGTAGACCTGCCTTGCAAGAAATGTTAAAAGACGTTCTTTAGAGAGAATGAAAATGACATTGGTCAGAAACTCAAATCTACACAAAGAAAGGAAGAGCATTGGAGAAGGAATAAGTGGATGTAAAACAAAAATTTTTATCTTTCTTACTCTTAATTGATTTAACAGATAACAGTTCAAAATAATAATAGCAGCACTGTATTTGATTATGCTTGTGTGTGTGTATGAGTACATGCTATGTATGCTTATGTGTAAGTGAAATAAATGACAACAATGATACAAGGGAGGGAGGAATTAGGACTCAAGAAAGATGCTGTATGTGTGAATTTTGTGGATATTTCTATAGAAAAATGTCATAGAATCAAATCTCATAAACGTCATTGACAACAAACCTTCACCAGCCAATAATCTGACACAGCTATCTTAAACCAGTTAACACTAGAACTCCAGAATATTACACATGATACCCTGTTCCATTTTCCCAAGCAATTTAATAATAGTTATGTAAATGGAGAAAATAAAATATAAAAATAAGGAACAATCCAAATTGGTAGTGAACTTTATAGTTTATAAAGACCTTTCACATTAGCATCTCATTTGATCCTCTGTGAAGCCTCACTCTGGAAAAGGTGGGGGAAAAAAAAAGAAAAAATAAGCAAACTAAACCTGAGTTAGGAGAGCTTCGGAACTGGCCTAAGGTCAAATGATGGGTGGGTGGTTGAACTGAGACTCAAGGCCAGGGCTTCTGGCTGTGACGCACCATTGGTACTTCACTTTACTTTTCT
>NW_007727183.1:103255-105508 GCF_000696425.1 Galeopterus variegatus
GAAAAAAAAGAAAAAATAAGCAAACTAAACCTGAGTTAGGAGAGCTTCGGAACTGGCCTAAGGTCAAATGATGGGTGGGTGGTTGAGCTGAGACTCAAGGCCAGGGCTTCTGGCTGTGACGCACCATTGGTACTTCACTTTACTTTTCTCCTGATGATTTCACCTGCAGAAATGTGGGCAGTTTCAGATCATGCCACCAGAGAGACTGTATGTGACATAACAGTTGTAAAGAGGGTCATCTTTTAGAAGTCTGCAATCACAAAGGATGCATTCCGTGCTTTAAGTTTGGTAATGTCGTTTCAGAGGCACCTGTTTCATTTGCCCTGTATTTGCCATAAACAAAACTTAGTTTTTTCAATAATCCTTTACTTTGTAATAATGAAGTTATAGAGGATACATTTTCTGTACTTAAGCCTCCTTTTTGCAACTCTTAAAATGATATTTTCCCATTGTGTTGAGGAAAATGTTTAAGGTGATTTCTTTTCTTCTCTCTTTCTCAAAAAGGTATGGCAGAATCGTCATTTACTTAATATCCTGTTTCGGTGTTGGAGTCACTGGTGTTGTGGTGGCATTTGCACCAAATTTTTCTGTGTTTGTGATCTTTCGCTTCCTACAAGGTGTGTTTGGAAAAGGGACATGGATGACTTGCTACGTGATTGGTAAGACATTGTTACACCTGCTTCTCTGTTGAGAACTAGGGTTAGAGGGCTGAGAGGTGCTGGCTTGTCAGCCTTCCTTGCATAACCTGTAACAAATAAATATGGGGAAGTTTCGTTACAGCTGCAGAGATTACTTCTGCAAATAGCAGAGGCCAGGGGAAGAANCCTTTTTGCAACTCTTAAAATGATATTTTCCCATTGTGTTGAGGAAAATGTTTAAGGTGATCTCTTTTCCTCTCTCTTTCTCAAAAAGGTATGGCAGAATCGTCATTTACTTAATATCCTGTTTCGGTGTTGGCGTCACTGGTGTTGTGGTGGCATTTGCACCAAATTTCTCTGTGTTTGTGATCTTTCGCTTCCTACAAGGTGTGTTTGGAAAAGGGACATGGATGACTTGCTACGTGATGGGTAAGACATTGTTACACCTGCTTCTCTGTTGAGAACTAGGGTTAGAGGGCCGAGAGGTGCTGGCTTGTCAGCCTTCCTTGCATAACCTGTAACAAATAAATACGGGGAAGTTTCGTTACAGCTGCAGAGATTACTTCTGCAAATAGCAGAGGCCAGGGGAAGAATTCTGACTGCGTTAGGAAATGAAAGGCCAACTTACTTTGGGAACCAAATATGGAATATTATAAAATCCCGGGGTGAACCCCTTTTGAGCACTCCCATACTGTTATCCTGTGATTTCTAGCTTTGCTTTATTAGAAGTTAATTTTTATAAACATTTCAGTAGCTCCTTGAGACAACACTTTAAAAGCATTTTCTGTGTGTTATATGTATTCTATGAGACAGTTTGAGGTTACTTTCCTGTGTTTTCAATTATTATTTCTTCAACTTTACTTTCTGTACGAGCAGAGAGCTTTTCACCTTGTGGGAGAAATGTCCAAAAAATGACAGGCTCACTGGTGACCCTTTGCTCTCTTCCACAACTAGAAAGTTTGACCTTCTGGGTATGAAAGAAAGAAAAACTTCCCTTTACTTCTGCTCATGTCACTGGGGAAAGTCCTGGCTGCTCCCTCTGGCTCTTTTTCTAGTTCAGGACCAGCCACCTACTTCACGAGTCACAGTAGGGAACCAGGTCTCTTTCATGACCACAGAAATGCCAACACTCGTCGAGATCATTGCTGCAGATCTCTGGGCTTCCACACTGTTCCATTCCAGCTGTCCAGTCTCCAAGCAGGGCCCACTTTGGAGACCTTTTGAAGGTCTTTTCACGGGTGGGAGAAGTAGAGAGTGTGCTAAGAGGGATTGATTGTCACCGGCTCTAACAGGAAGATAAGTTTGGAAGTGAGGCATTTTTAAGGAGACCCAACTTTAGGCAATAGTAAAGTAGCTTATCCCAGGATGATCAGAACAGAAGAAACCAAGCCAGAGGAGGAAAAGTTTCCAGCAATTGTGATTTTTTTTTTCTTTTTTAAATTGACATGCAATAATTGTACATATTTATGGGGTATAGGCTTATATTTCAATACATGTATACAATGTGTGATGATCAAATCAGGGTAATTAGCATATTCATGATCGTAAGAATTTATCATTTCTTTGTGATGAGAGCATTTGGGCTCCTCTCTTCTAGCCACTGAAAAACATACAA
>NW_007727183.1:105629-107012 GCF_000696425.1 Galeopterus variegatus
GTTAAATATAGACACCTAGCACCCCTGTAGACCACTAGAACTTATTTTTCCCAATTTGTAATTTTGTATTCGTTAGTTCAATGCTGTGGAGAGAATTATCCTTTAATGGAAACTATCTTGTGATGATAAAAAGAATTTGTATAGTCTAATGTTCACAATGAATTTCCTAAAAAGGGTATAATGTGCAAATCTTTAGAAATACAGTAATAAAATTTAGCTAGCTTACTATATTTATGTTTTTTGCATGTTTTGTTTGTTTTGGCAGCGGGCCAGTACAGGGATCGAATTCTGGACCTTGGTGTTAACAGCACCATGCTCTAACCAACTGAGCTAACCAGCTGGCCTGGTATATTTGTGTTTCGATAATTACAATTATCTTTCAAAATAATCATCAATTGAGTTTTCCTAACACCAACAAACATAGTCTTTGTATTCCCCTGTGGTACTCAGAACACTGCTGGGCTGGGTGCATAAGAGGACTGTGGCAAATGCTTGCTGACAACTGGCAGAGAAGGGAGCTAGAGAAAAGCATGTGAGATACCTGGAACATCTCCATCATTTCAGCAAGTATGGAAGCCTCGGTATCTTTGAGTCAGTCATAGAGTGTTCTAGAAATGCCGATGGATGTAACAGGTGCAATGTCTCTGCATTTGTTTATTTTGGAGCTGATCTTGAGCTTCCCTAACCTCTTGTGTTTGTTTTCCTTCAGTGACAGAAATAGTAGGTTCAAAACAAAGGAGGATTGTGGGAATAGTGATTCAAATATTCTTCACCCTTGGAATCATAATTCTCCCTGGAATTGCCTACTTTATCCCCAATTGGCAAGGGATGCAGCTGGCCATAACGCTGCCCAACTTTCTCTTCCTCCTTTACTACTGGTAATGTGGTTTTAGTCATTATCATATTTATACTTATTCCACAAAAATGTAGAATCCAAACCAATGTGAAAATGAAAGCAATAAAGGAGATATTCTGACATCTCCAGAACGGCTATGCACTTTGAGAATTTTTAGAGAATTTGAGAATTTATAGAGGTTATTTATTGATTATTTGATTAACAGTGTCACTAAAAATAAATTAATCAAATACCAAAACACAAAACTGTAACTACAGCATTGCATTATGTTTTATTGTTTTTCAATATTTTCTTGAAAACTATAAGGCAACAAACTATAACTGCCAGTATTTCAATATGCAAATTAAAGTCAATGCAATTTATTCTCTTCTCTGTATGTTCTATTATGTAAATAAATATTATTCAGAAATTAATGTTAAGAGCATCAGAAAATTAAGTTATCAAGAAGCTACAGTGGTCTGGTGACGCACTGGAGAGTGCGCCACTTGGGAGCATGGCGGCGCTCCCACCGAGGGTTCGGATCCCAT
>NW_007727183.1:107960-118600 GCF_000696425.1 Galeopterus variegatus
ATTACCGGTCAGTAAAAAAGACAAAAAGGAAAAAAAAAAAAAAAAGAAGAAGCTACAGTGGTGTGTGTTTGATTCTTATTAGCATGAACGTATTTTAATCATTCCTCTAATTTAATACAAATCAGTTTACATAAATCAAGTTCTTAACCTTTTCCTAAGTACTCACTAAATTCCGATTATTTTCATGTATGTAATCAAAGACACTGTATTGTAGGAGAGCCTGGTCTTACAAGAGCAATGTAATATTGATTATTTTTATGAGCAATGATCCAATTATGAAGTTAGCATTTTTTTCCCATCCATTATAAATGTGCAAATGTAATCTGTATTTCAGAAAGCCTATTATCAACTCTCAGAATCTCCTAAACTGGTATCTAACTGCAAAATCCATTTTGATAGAAAAACTCAAGTCATAAACTTTTAGGTTTTGAAATTCCTGGGCATAACTCAAAAGGCCTCTTTCTTTGCCAGGGTGGTTCCTGAATCTCCCCGCTGGCTGATTACTCGGAAGAAAGGAGACAAAGCATTAAAAATTCTGAGAAGCATTGCTAAATGCAATGGGAAATATCTCTCACCGAATTACTCAGAGGTAATTTTATTTATTTCTAGTAACAAATATTGTTAAAGTGGGTGAATTAATTTCTTTGTAACTTATGTACATAATTTTGCTTCTTAAAATCCTGTGTGTATTACCAACCATCTGACTAAATCATTTTTAGTTGAAGTGGATTGATCATTTCAGTCCTTATTTTAACAGTTGCACCAATTTACTTAAATTGTTATACTTTACTTACTGCACGCCCCATGGTGTTTAATGATTCATCTTGATTGCACAAACTATAAATCTTTTCTTGACATTCAATTTAGTCTAAAGATTTGTTTTTAGGTCTGGTCTTGGAAATGCTATGAGTATTTATTCAAAACAGAGTTTGAGCAGTAATGTAATATTTCAGCCTTTAGACTTACATATGCTGACTTTTCTTCCTCCCTTCTTCCCTCCGTCCCTTCCTTTCTCCAGCAAAGGCTTTTTGGTGCCACTGTATCACTGCACTGAGAGAAATGGGGGGAAATTAAAAGCTCATTCTTTGCCCTTCGGAAGATTTAGTATGCAATTGAGAATATAATGTATATATTTGAATCAATCCCTGGATAATCAGAGTACAGTATATAAAGAAATATATGACAATGCTTTAGCTGTCAAGGCCAAGTGAATGCAGGGTAAGAGGTAGACTATTATCAAAGGAATATTAGAGAATAATTTTTGGAAGGTATTAATTTTTGTTTAAACATTGAAGAATATTAAGCTGCTAAAATTGTTTTCTTTATAGCATTCAGTTTGTTTTGATGGAAATGTTGATAGGAGCACTCTGATAAGAAATGGGTTTTGTGGATTTTATTGTCCCCCTCATTCCAGTCCCCCAGAACTTGATCAGATATGTTTGGATTTCTACCATTATCCTTCCTTCTTATTTTAGGTGGCAAACAGTAGCCTCAGTTTACAAAGATTTCAACTGATCAGTTGTCACTGCTACAAGTAGGTTATGATGTAGGTTTGCAGGTCAGGAAATGTGTGGTAGAGATAAAGCATGATCTTTTCTAACCACTAAGACTCATTGATCCTTGTCGATCTTTGAGTGAGTGTATTCAAGCTGTGTGTTCCTTTTAGGAAAAAAAAAATAGACCCCTGCCTTCGCAGCTTGCTCCAACCACATACGCTACGGGTCCTCACACCTGGATCAAAGTTATGATCATTTGTATTCAGGTTTTTTTTTTTTTTTTTTTTTTTTGTCTTTTGTCTTTTTTCCGTGTCCGGCAACGGATCGCAACCCTCAGTGTTGCCCCCGCACCGGACCGGGGACCGGCAACGGGATCACAACCCTCGGTGTCGCTCCCGCGCCTCGCTCAGCCAGTGAGCGGGAACCGGTCTGTATGTGGGATCCGAACCCTCGGGCAGGAGCACCGCCGCACTTCCCAAGCGGCGCACTATCCAGTGCGCCACCGGGCCGGCCAATTTGTATTCAGTTTTAATAGTCAAATGAATATTTTTTGCCATTCACTTAGCAGAATCCTGAATATACTGCACACATAGTCCCAGAGTTAAGTATATCTAAGCTCTAAATCAAGTTTATAAGAATATAGAAAGAATAGTTGTGTGATGGTGGTTTATGAAATAGAAGGCCACAGTAACCTGGCATGTCATATGTTATGGTGAGTGTCGCTGAGAGACAGGGCTCTGATTCCCAGAAGCAGCTGCTGTTACATGTGCCATGAGTGTCCAGCTCAACACCACTGCCTTACACCCATGCACCCGGCTTCTGCTTCCTGAGCACTGTAGAGAGCACGTGAACAGGGAAGTGGTGCAATGTTCTACATGGTCGTGCACATGAAAGATCATAAGCTGTGGGATCCTGTCATTCGCCACCGGGCTGGCCCTTAACTCTAGTTTTTAGCAGTTAGACAGGTGGTCTCCACTGAAAAGCCAGCTCTGAAGCCAGACTGCAGTTTCCCGAGGGAGTGGAGTCTGGCGTCCTCACTTCACTGCTGGCATTTTGTTACCAAAGAGAAGTTTTGGGGTTTTGTTTGTTGTTTCTTTGTCTTGGTATTCCAAAGAGTTTTCCCTTTATTTTTATTTTTTCTTTTTAAAAATTTTAATATAGAAATCTTCAAATATATTCAAAAATAGAGAAAATAGTTTAATGAAGCTTTATATGCATATCACCCAGATCCAGCAATTACCAGCTCATGACCAATCCCATCGTTTCACCTGCTCCTCCACCCACTGATTAAGAATCATTTCCCAGCAATCGTGTCATTTATTCTAGTAATAGTTTCCTGTAAAGTAGAAACACACAAATAGGACTACATGTGCACTGTCCTTGGGATGCTGCTAAATGAATAGCAAGAAATATTCATTTGGCTCTTAAAATTCAGTACAAGCAATTATACCGTTAATACAGCTGTGAGGACTGATAGCTATTGTGAAAGCAAACTGGCAGGCAGGGGTATATATAAAACGTAAATATAAAAATAATCTCAATACCATTATTCTATGAAAAAATAATTAACTATAATTCCTTAATATTGAACATCAAGTCAGTGTTTCCAATTCTATCATCTTGCAATTTCAACAGCTTGTTTGGTGCATTAGGATCTTCATGAAGTTTATATATTGTGATTGGTTGATCTGCCTCTTTAGATTTCTTTAATCCATAGGTTCCTGCTCATTTTCTTCTCCTTACAACTTTTAGAGATGAAGAATCGTGGAGTTTTTTTTTTCTGTAGAGTTTTCCACAGTCCAAATTTGTTGATTACACCTCTTAGGATCCTTTAACATGTTCCTCTGTCTAATGTACTCCCTGAAAATTAGTAGTTAGATCTAGAGCTTGATCAGGTTCAGGTCTGATATTTTTGGCAAGATGACTTCATGAATGGTTTAGTGTATTTCCATCAAGAGATAACCTAGTGTCTGCTTGTCTCTTCTTTTGGGAAATTAGCTACTACTGCCTGGATTTATTAACTCATCGGAGGTTGCAAAATGACAATATTCTCATTTTATCATTATTTCTTTATTTATTACTGGAATACTTACATAAAGAGTAACTTCTCCCATCAACTCTTGGTTACCCTGAGATATAGTTCATAGAGGAAAGGCAGGATACATGCATAATTCTTTGTTTCTTTGCAAAATAATGAATTGGTTCCCTACATCCTCCAACAGTGATCAGTGAGTTCTGTGATTTTTTGAAGTCTTATAATGAACTAGATTTAAACGGAGTGTATGTTTCAGTCCGTTGCAGTTCTTCTGATTAGTCTTCTTATTGATGCTCAAATTGCCCTATCTTCGGGCAGACCAAGCTTATTTGTGTTGGTTCCTGCGTTCTGCCGCTACTTTAGTAGTTTCTGAACAATTCCTCGCTCTTCTTTATGCTGAGATTTTCCAGGCTCATCTTGGAAGTTCTGGTCTTACATTTGGAATCAACCATCTCTCCAAGAGAGCTTTGGTTTTATAAACGAATGTCTTCAAACTGAACTTACCCATCTCTACCCTTTTAGTTGTACAACATAAGCAGAAAAGCAAAGTATTATCTTCAAAAAGAGAAGGATTTAACATTTCAAGGGATGAAAATACCTTGCTAACAGCCAAATTAAATCATATTATAGGCCAAACCATAGTTGTCTATCTCAAAGGTCATTATCTTCCCACAAAGCATAATACTGTGCAAAATACCTCTTTAGGATAACCCAGAAATACTGGCTAGCAGCACGGACATTTTACTTAAACTCCAACAACAAAATCAAAGCAGGATCCTATTATAGATTTTGTGCAAGGACAAGCATGGCCTATGCCCAGTACTCATTTTGGTGAGTCACATAAATGTCCATGTCAGTGTTGGGATTGCCTTGAAAGCTATGTTTACACAGTTAATTCCCACTTCCTCATTAGCCTGTTTGTTTCTCTCTCTCTGAATAGAATCTCAAGGACATTCACACCCAAGGCTGAATTGCCCAGTGCTTTCTTCTGCTTTCCATAGAAGCTCTTTTCAGTAAATCCTGACTTTTAGAAGACATTATCACTGTGCAAATTACTTCTTCCTTCAAGACCTCTGCAATTCCCACCATCCTCAGGGTGCCCGTCACAGGGTGTAGAGAAGGTTAGAATGGATTAGAAAGAATATAGTTAGATTCAAAGTAGCCCTCAGAGATTTGGTGACTCTGCACCCTACTGTCTTCAGAAGAGACTTGGCCACCTGCCAACCCCAGCCTGTTCCTCTATTGATACCAGGGATCCTGATATATTTTAGGGGAACCTAAGGACCTAGCTTAAACTACCCAAGGATGCTCCATATTACAGAAGATAACCTAAATTCTCTATAAACTTACACCAATCCTCAGGGCTTTAATAGATGGAAGGAACATGGATTTGATTCCAGCTTTCAACCAGGAGGGTTATTCTGAGGGTTGGTTGTCCTATAAATCATCTCAGTTGTATTTCATGTGGATGTTACTCATTTCATGGGTAGACAGACTCTGTCTCTCTGTCCCACTGGTTTCTGTGCCTCCATTTGCCAAAGTTTCTGGCTTCCCTCTGGCTCTGTTGAAGACAGACTCTGTCTCTCTGTCCCACTGGTTTCTGTGCCTCCATTTGCCAAAGTTTCTGGCTGCCCTCTGGCTCTGTTGAAGTGATGTTACTCATTTCATGGGTAGACAGACTCTGTCTCTCTGTCCCACTGGTTTCTGTGCCTCCATTTGCCAAAGTTTCTGGCTTCCCTCTGGCTCTGTTGAAGCTAGAAATACAGATGATCAGAACTTCAGGCTCTCCAAATATACCAACATTGTAAGTCTTATTCACTGGGGAAAAAAGTTCAAAAATCAAAACCCAGTACAAAACCCAGGCAAGTAGTTTGAGCTCTTAGGTACATAAAAATTGGAGAGAATCAAAGGGTTGTTGGGATTTTAAGCAGTAGGTAGTTACCCAACACAAAAGAAGGATTAGCTTGGACACCTACACTGGTGGTTCTTAGCCTTTTAGTATTTGCACACTATAATTTTTAAGGCATACTTGAAAAAATGAAGACCAAATTTTTGGTCAGTCTCCAGCAATTACAGCACAGGCACAGCTATAGCAGAACAGAGGTGCACAATATCTTTAGGAGCATCCACAGTCATCCAGTGACCCAAGGGAGCATGTTGGAGAAGGGAACTGTTTTCTGCCCTGGCCATGCTCTGTTTTGCTCCCAAGGCAAACTTCTTGGGTGTTCCAGAAAAGGTGAAGTTTCTCTTTGGTATCAATCTGACATCACTTCCTACCTATGATTTGTAGTGTGCTGTTTCTTGCACTACTCCTGGTCACTAGCCACTCAATTCAACTTTGTGCTCTCATATCATGGACGTGCAATAGTACCGTGTATATGGGCGAACGATGTATTAAATGATGGTGCTGGTCTGGGAGTACGGCCATTGCCCCCAGATGCTGAATGCATGTGCTTGTCAATATAGAGAAGAAATGGACAGGTATTTGAGAGTGCCCACACTTTTGATGTTAGTAGACTCAGGCTATTGGTATGGGTGGAGAGCTGGGATTGTTTCTTAGTGACCTTCTCTTATCACAAGTACTCTTCTCTGTGATAGATTGTATTAATGTTCCCTGCTATTTGCTCCCTCTCTGTCAGAGGATTATACATCCCATCCCCGCCCATCCCATCTGGTGTCAGATCTGGCCACCTGACTTGATTGGGCCCAAGGAGCAGAAGTGGCAGGACACCAACTCAGAGTAGAAGCTTTAAGAGGCATCATGAGTTTCTGACAGTCCTCTTACTCTCTCCATCTGCCACAAGAACGGCATATTCCAAATCAGGGCTGAGCTTCAGCATGGGTCTTAGAAAAAGAAGAGCTACAACATGGAGCCGAGCCGCAGCAGCGACCTGCGACTGCCATGTGGAGCATGGCTGAGAAATAACTGTTTCCTCAGCAAACTGCAGTTATGCTAAATGTGTCTCGGTGTGCTGCAGAGCCTTGGGGGGGGGTCTGTTCTTGCAGCCAAAGCTAAATGCTGCAGTTAATTATAATAGCACTGCTTCAATTGCCAAAGTAGGAGTCAACACATTTTTGATTATCCAGAGGGCATCTGATTGTGGTAGATTAGATTATTGTTTAGGAATATTCACATCCTCTCCTTCATTTCCATGGGATGAAAATCCTTCCTGGCTCCATAGATGTTGGATGTGGCAACATAATGCTTTGGCCTCTTGGTAGGCAGAGCACACTTCCTGCCATTTGACGCTGGGCTTGGCCATGTGACTTGCTTTGGTGAATGGTGGGTTACCAAATGTGATGCAGTAAAGGCTTGAAATGTCCTGTGTGGTTTCTTGGGCCTTTTCTCTGCACTTTAGCCATCACCATGAAGAGAACATTCCCAGACTCACCTGTGGGCCCGGAGGAAGCTGAGAGACATTTGGAGTAGATTGCTTTGGCAAAGCTTTCCCAAAACCATACCCTCAGTCTTCCAGCTAAGCCACAGCCTGTGAGCTCATGCATGCTTATTACTTTATGCTACTGAGACTGACGCTACCTTTCATGCAGCATTATTCACCAGCAGCTGACTGTACACTGACTGGACAGCCATTGCCACTGTACTGAACTGGGTTGTACAACTACATGGGTAGTAACTGTGGCAGCATTATTTTTTTTTCCTTTTTGTCTTTTTTTTCGTGTCTGGCAACGGATCGCAACCCTCAGTGTTGCGCCCGTACCGGACCGGGACCGGCAACAGAATTGCAAGCCTCGGTGTTGCTCCCACACCTCACTCAGCCAGTGAGCGGGAACCGGTCTGTATGTGGGATCCGAACCCTCGGTGGGAGCACCGCTGCGCTCCCAAGCGGCGCACTGTAGCAGTGTGCCACTGGGCCGGCCCAACATTTTTTATTTCTTTTTTTTTCCAAGGATTTTAAAGGCCTTTATCCTAAAGATTCCCCCACCCCCACCCCAACCCCACACCTCTTGTCCTTGTATGGGATAAGTCCATGGAAAATAGGAAGTTACAACTCTAATTAACAAAGAGCCTCAGATACTATAAATCTGCATATGTCCATATTTGTTAAATATATTTTTATGCTATGCTGGCCAATAAACTCATAAGGTTTGATTTCAATTTCCTTTTTTTAAAGTTTATTTGTTAATATTATTATTATTATTTTACATTCTAAGATGTTGCAGAGCAGTTGGGGGGAAGGGAGAATGTAATAGGGTGGGATGAGAAGAGGGTGTGTGGTTGAGGCCCATGGCACCCCCCTCATTCCTGCAGGGGAGACCAGGCGGCTTCTAATNGTGGGATCCGAACCCTCGGTGGGAGCACCGCTGCGCTCCCAAGCGGCGCACTGTAGCAGTGTGCCACTGGGCCGGCCCAACATTTTTTATTTCTTTTTTTTTCCAAGGATTTTAAAGGCCTTTATCCTAAAGATTCCCCCACCCCCACCCCAACCCCACACCTCTTGTCCTTGTATGGGATAAGTCCATGGAAAATAGGAAGTTACAACTCTAATTAACAAAGAGCCTCAGATACTATAAATCTGCATATGTCCATATTTGTTAAATATATTTTTATGCTATGCTGGCCAATAAACTCATAAGGTTTGATTTCAATTTCCTTTTTTTTAAAGTTTATTTATTAATATTATTATTATTTTTTTACATTCTAAGATGTTGCAGAGCAGTTGGGGGGAAGGGAGAATGTAATAGGGTGGGACTAGAAGAGGGGGTGTGGTTGAGGCCCATGGCACCCCCCTCATTCCTGCAGGGGAGACCAGGCGGCTTCTAATGGTGGCTTGGTCATTGCTGGGCTGAATGCAGATGTCAGGGGGGTGTGGCTGAAGCCCTCGGTCCCCCACCACCCTGGCTCGGGAGACTAAGAGGCTTCCAGTGGTGGCTCGGTGGTTGTTGCTGGGCTGGTTGCAGGTGTTGGGTGGGCATGGCTGAGGCCCTTGGATTTTGGGAGCCTGGGGTGCTTCCTGCAGTGGCTGGGCTGGCTGCTAATTTCCTTATTTTTATGATATGCCTATATGAGGGGTTTTCAAGAAGTTCATGGAAAGATTCATACTTTAATTCCATTTTTCCACAAACTTTTTGAAGTACTCTTGTATAGTTCATTGTTAATAGCTAATCTACATCTTATTAAAATTGAATACCAGATGTTATATCAATACCTGTGCCCACATAAACATGCTCACGGGCAGTTCCCATGTTTAGATGACATTAAGAATGGACATTTGTACTTTCTGATACCAAAGGGATTCCTTTGGACCCATCATCAACAGAAATGATCCTACTCTTTGATATATTTCTGAGATAGAAAAGACTAAAACCTGTTAGAAATTGTCGGGCTAATTTTTAGATTACCTTAGTTATCAGAGAGATTTCTAGTTCTTAATTGCTATCATATTTTCTATATTTTAGTGGATTGTCAAACAAACACCAATATTGCTATGGAGAGGGACTTTCCAGCTTTGGGAATATCTGTTTCTGATATTTCCTTTCAAAGGGCAGTTTTATAAACATAATATTTGTTTTTCCAAAAGAGGAAGTACAACCTGATGCTGACTTTTGGGAAGCCCATCAGGGCCATGTGGAATCTTAGTCCAGTTATTAAGCCGTCTTTGTTAACTATTGTGTTTAATTGTTAGAGTTGGGATTCGAAAACTCGCTGCAAGGAATTCATTCCAAATGGTTCAGAGAACGTAATTTAGGCCTGGGGAGTGTCTGAGGGTTCTCCAGGCTACTCCCATGTTAAGAATGAAACAGATGTGAGTCTGGAAAACAGTAAAACATATTGGAAAGAAAGTCACTGGAAACTCATCGAGTGCTTTCCCCTAACAGAGCTAAATCTTCATTCTTTCACTTCATAGAGTGAAGGGCTCCAGTTCTACCAGAAAAGCCCTCATCTTTAAAGTGACTCATAAAAATGATTTCTGTAGTATGCATACCATCATACTCACTTTAATTTAGAATATTCTTGAATGCATTAAAAATTTCAGGACACTTGATATACCCAACACGAAATGAACCTTTGCAGTCGAGATTTAATTTAATAATACTTCATATTTTTGGAAATAGCCTGAGTTCTATAAATAGGCTATATTTAAATGTATTGTTTTTAGTTTTCACATCTTGAACTTTTTGAAAATAAGACTATCTTGCATGAAATTGGAAAACTGTTTATGCTACAAAGAAAAAGCTATTAAAATAGTACTGATAAACTGTTACATGCAGAGTATGTCAAGAGCCCCGATTTCCTTTCCCAAGCTTGGTGATTAATACATGTTGAGCATCCCTAATTAAAAAATCTGAGATTTGAAATACTTCTAAATCTGAAACTTTTTGAGCACCATCATGGCCCTCAAAAGAAATGTTCATTGGAGCATTCTGGATTTCAGATTTCTGGATTAGGGATGCCCAAACAATATTCTGCAAATATTCCAAAATCTGAAAATATCTGAAATCCAAAACACCTCTGGTCTTGGGCATTTCAGATAAGGGATACTCGGCCTGTAGGACGCTTCCATTAGAGGAAACTCACCCTAACAACTTCCAAGTCAGTGGACTCTCATTTAGTCCATATAAACACTGGGAGGAGAATGTTTCAGAGCATCACACAGCTTCAACTGAATTAGAAACCGAAATGACATATGTCTTAAATAACGAGATTGCGTGCAGTCTTGGAGTGGGCTGGGCAGACTTTTCAGGATTTTTCAGAGCAGCATTCTGAGCGAGGAACAGTGGAGAAACAGGCCTTCTCTCCCGCTCACTCTAACCTATCTTCCAGATTCCCTCTGGAAATAGCTGGGTCATCCCTTCATCAAAATCTTAATTATTTATGTTTAATTGAAGTTAAAGCTTGAAAATTATTCATCAGAACTGTGAAAGGAAAGTACTCAGCATTATTGTTAAATAAACTTCATGTGTTCAATCACATCAGCCAGTCCTGGTGTCTGATGTCATATTACTAAAGAGTAATTGTATGTACAGAACTCAGGACAACAAATAGACTCAGGTTGGCCAACTATCCCTGTTTTCTCAGGGCTGGGGGGATTTCTGGATCTCGGGAGTTTTGGAGCTAACAACAAGAAAGTCTCAGGTAAATTGGGTGA
>NW_007727183.1:119205-120764 GCF_000696425.1 Galeopterus variegatus
GATTTCTGGATCTCGGGAGTTTTGGAGCTAACAACAAGAAAGTCTCAGGTAAATTGGGTGAACTTGGCTGGTCACCCTATGACTAGGTCAGTCCTCGCCTTCCCAGTTTTGCCCAGAAGAAGATACCAGAGATTTACCTTTGCAGGCTTCCCAAGCCCCTCCGCCACCCAGCCCGTGGACCCTGATGCCCAGGAGAGACTGAGATTCCCGGCCTGACTAGGGCATGGGGCCTGGAAGCTGTTTGCTGGACTGTTCGCAGCATCAGGTGCGAGCTGCTGAGCCCCAGGTGTGAGCTGCTGAGCCCCAGGTGACCACCAGGCTTCCCTCTGTGCCCACTAGTTTCTGCTCTAGTTTGGCCCTGGCTCCCTGAGTAACTCCTGCCTGTTCCGTCCTCAGAAAGTAGGATCCTGTCATTATGTCCTTACCCATCCATTGTCCTAAGTGAGATGCTGGCACCCTCTTGATGACTGGTACCTGCTCGTCCTGGAGACTGCTGCTGTGGAGAATCCATTCTCCAAATGAGCCCCTGGACCACAAGCAGCAGTCAGGCCCACCCAAGACGGTAGTGTGCCCCTCCCCCCACTGCCCTCTCTGCTGGGAAGAACAAGTCCCATCGCTGGGTCAGACTCAGAGCCGAAGTCCTTTGCATTTTCATGGACTCTGCTCTCCCAGCTACTGAGGTTCCAGCAAGCCTCACAGGGAGGGCTATGTGAGTATGACCCAAGAGAAGAGTTCCAAGCTTCACCTAGTGACATTTACGGCCGCTCAGTTAGTCATTCATTAGTTGTATGATCAGGACATCAGCGGGCTCACCCCTCTTCCCTTCCCAAAGGGTGACCCTGCCCTGCCCTTTAGGGGCAAGCATCCTCCCCCTCCAACTCCAACACCCCTTTGGTGTGTGGAGAAGTATTTGACTTTTTCTGGCTGAGCCTAAGCCCTGGTGGTATTACAAACAAAATAAAAATATGAAACAAAATTAATAATCCACACAGGCTTATTTTATTCCATTAGTATTGGTTGCTCTCTTCTGTGGGAATTGTGAAAGCGCCCAATTTATTATTTTAATTCTGGGTCTCTCTAATGGAACAGAGGAGTGAGTTTGCTTTGGCTCTTTCTGTTTAAGCATTTGCCAAGGGAATGGCCCTCTGATACCTTCTTTGGACTCTCCATGCTCTATCTGTGTGAGAGAGAAAGATGGCCAGCTTTTTCAACTGTGTTGTTTCTTTGCCATTTGGCCCAGTCTTGTGTTTTTGGCAAAACCAGCATCTGTGATCGAAATTGCTGTGCTTCCCTACTGTGAATAAAAGAGAAAATACTTCTCTCTGTGAAGGTGTTCCTTAGCAGAGACCATAACCAGCACAACTTCCAGAACCCTGCATGGCCAGTGTCCCTGGCAGCAGTTCTCTGTGTTATTCATAACCCAGAGCTGGCATTCCCATAACAGTACTGCTTGCTAGATCTTTGGCCCACCAGGAAAATTGCCTTTCTACATGAAATAATCCTAAGAAAAGAAATTTATTTTTAAATTCCCCAGAGCTAGATTGAACATTGGTGTACAC
>NW_007727183.1:122108-125067 GCF_000696425.1 Galeopterus variegatus
GTACATGCACCTTTTTAAGGTGCCTGAATAAAGGAGGCCTTAAAGAGTGGAGAACTCTTTCTATCCTTTCCAGGAGAAGAACTTAGGTAATATTAGGAAAAATAGCCAGAACCAAGGATGCTTTTTCTGCTGGAGGAATGTTTCGTGTAACAGCAGAATTTGTCACCTTCCCTGTTGATGAGCATGGAGGGTGACCAGAGAGGGAACCCTGGACGAGCAGATCACAGTGTTCTTGGTAACCCTCCTGTCTCCTGGCAGCTGTAACCTCAGCCCCAGAGTTGGTGGAAGGATCATATGGCCATTCTGTCCCAGTGGGCCACAGATCCTTAGCAACTATTGAGTTATTGCACAGGTCTGCAAACCATTTGCAACCAAGCCTTGTCTGTAGAACGAATTAATGTGTCTTGGATAAATATGTACTTTTTTTTCCAGATGAAGTTAAATGCCATTGTAATTAATAATTGCTAACAAATTGAAAGATGTTATTAAATTACCTTTCAATTTGTGTTGTTACGTGGTCTCGATGAACAGGAATTAAAAGCACAATTCCTATCATGTGGGCAATCTTTTAATTTTTTGACATTAACTGGAAGTCCTCATACTCAAAAAGAACAGAAGTCACTGACTTGCAAACACAAACAAGGTTGGTCTCCACTTGTTGGACAACTGTTGCAGGAGCTTTCAGAGTTAAATTATACCCTGCTCTTAAGAAAAGCTGATGGACCTTGTAGAGTCTGGACAAACAGAATTCTTGACAACAACTTCTAAGATCCCTTCTTTTTTTATTCAATAAAATAATCTCGAGTTCATTATATTCTGATCTTTCACTGACCTTAAAGACAGGTTCTAGTGTTAAGTCGTAAGGGTTTAGTAACACGTTTCACACTTGTCCTGCTGTCTGTCAAAGGTGAATCTTTGTTTTCTTTTCTTGGTTACATTTCAGAGCCAACACACTGCAAATAGTTCAGATCCTGAGGAAGACTGAGGAAGGCTTATGGAATGATTAGTCAGCACAATAATTTGCATGGCACATAGTGAAATAGAGATTAAGTACTTACCCACATGTTTTGATTAGTATGAGTACTCATCAGGGCTTGACCACTTCTCTTTGAGACCTGACCTAGATAAATTTTACAAAAGACAATTCAAGTATTCACTGTGCAATTCATAACAGTTTACATACCGTATTTGTACAAGCTGCACTAAAATTAGCAGGCGACAGATGTTTTGATGTGAATTGAGTGAAATGCAGGCTCTACCTCACTTAGCATGTTTACAGACTCCTTTCTTTCCACAATTGTGTAAACTATTTGGTTGTCTAAAAATAACTAACCTCTGAAAACCATCCTCTAAAGTTCAGCAAGTTGATTATTAATTATTGCAGTGAAAATATTTTTCACATTACAAACCAAGTCACAGAATATATTATTTAATTACCGCACATTTGGAAAAACCATTTGGATGTAACATAAGGTTATCCCCCAAACAAAAGTATATTGATTCACACAATGCAGCGGTAATGTGGCTTCATTCATTCATCTATTAATCCAGTAAATAGTTACTAACCACTGTACTCAGTGCATCTCCTTTCAAGTAATCTATGTGTAATGCTCACTTCCAAAAATTTCTCCCCATATACATTCTTTTTTTTTTAAGTTTATTTATCTATTAATATTACTATTTTCTTTCTTTTCTTCACATTCTATGATGTTGTTGTGGAGCAGCTGCGGGGGAGGGGGAAAGGGAAAGGGGAAGGAAATAGGGTGGAAGAAGGGGGAAGCCAGGGGTGTGGTTGAGGCCTGTGGCACCCCCTCATTCCTGCATGGGAGACCAGGGAGCTTTCAGCAGTGGCTTGGCCATCGCTGGTCTGGGTACAGATGTCAGAGGGGTGTGGGCTTGGGAGCCTGGGGCACTTCCTGCAGCAGCTCAGTGGTCATCACTGGCTGGTTGTGGGTGTCAGTGGGGCGTGGCTGAGGCTCCCAGCCCTTCCCACTCCCTAACTTGGCAGCTGAGGGGACTTCTGGTCCTTCTAAGTGTTATAGGTGTTCTTTGGTGATTAGAGACATTTACTAGTTAATATCAAACTTTGTCTCTGGTCTGTGGGTATTTTGTTTTTTCTTTCAGTTCTGTGTTGGATTATTTGCTGTTCCTACACTTAAACTCTGCACTGGAACTAAGTTGTCCTCTGCTTACTTCTAAATGGGGACTTCCTGTGGGGACCAGTACTTGAGCCCTGTGGTTGAGCTAAATGGCTGCTTTGCTGCTGATTCCCTGGGGAAGGCTTTTTGTGCAGCTCAGGTTTTAATGGTTGACTTTATAGGTACTTCCGGCTCTCCAGAGACCTGGTGCACCTGGGTTGTATAGAAACTCTGTTCTGGCCTTGAGTCTTTTCAGCAAACTGCACCCCCCGCAATTCTATATTCCTGACCAGTCTCCACTGAGTGGTCTTATGCTGATCGGGATGCAGATCAGCTGTCCTTGCTGTGCCCCAGTGTTCCTCTGGTGGGCCCATCTCCCCCACCGCCTGTGCTCCAAACCCTTCCCATGGGACGGGCTGTGCGCCGATCCGTTGCGATGACTCACTGGCCTCTGAGCGGATCCTTTTCTTCAGTTGTTGTGGCTCCTTGGTCCTACGCAGGTCCATGGGAACCCTATTAGTAGTCTTGTTGGCCTGGGGGCCACCAAGCCCATCTTCTCCCCTGCAGCCTTCAAGCAACTGCATCCGAAGGGCACAGCTGTGGCTTTTGCCAGCTCCTGCTCCGTTTGCTCACCAGCTCTAGCCTGGAAGTGGTCGGGGCTCAAAATGGTTGGAGAGGTCCTTTCTTTCTCTCATTGTGGCTTCTCCTGCCTTCATGCACTCCGTAGGTGTCTCCTCCTCTTCCCCTGATCCTAGAGGCTCTAGCTTGGCTGTCGTTGCTTTTTTATAGTTGTAAATTGGTTGATTTGTGGGAGAGAGTGA
>NW_007727183.1:125179-126833 GCF_000696425.1 Galeopterus variegatus
GGTACTTCCGGCTCTCCAGAGACCTGGTGCACCTGGGTTGTATAGAAACTCTGTTCTGGCCCTGAGTCTTTTCAGCAAACTGCACCCCCCGCAATTCTATATTCCTGACCAGTCTCCACTGAGTGGTCTTATGCTGATCAGGATGCAGATCAGCTGTCCTTGCTGTGCCCCAGTGTTCCCCTGGTGGGCCCATCTCCCCCACCGCCTGTGCTCCAAACCCTTCCCATGGGACGGGCTGTGCGCCGATCCCTTGCGATGACTCACTGGCCTCTGAGCGGATCCTTTTCTTCAGTTGTTGTGGCTCCTTGGTCCTACGCGGGTCCATGGGAACCCTATTAGTAGTCTTGTTGGCCTGGGGGCCACCAAGCCCATCTTCTCCCCTGCAGCCTTCAAGCAACTGCATCCGAAGGGCACAGCTGTGGCTTTTGCCAGCTCCTGCTCCGTTTGCTCACCAGCTCCAGCCTGGAAGTGGTCGGGGCTCAAAATGGTTGGAGCGGTCCTTTCTTTCTCTCATTGTGGCTTCTCCTGCCTTCATGCACTCCGTAGGTGTCTCTTCCTCTTCCCCTGATCCTAGAGGCTCTAGCTTGGCTGTTGCTGCTTTTTTATAGTTGTAAATTGGTTGATTTGTGGGAGAGAGTGATGCTGCGGACTGTCTATTCCACCATCTTGTCTGGAAGCCTCCCCATGTACATTCAAGACAGCCTATATTTTCTCTAATTCTCTATGATTGCTTTCTTTTTTCCTTTTTTTCCCCCCACTTTTTGAGCTGTTTTCAGTCTCCCCTACTAATAATAGGTCTTTAACTGTTCAACTATACTTATTTTCATCACAGAAAATCACAGAACTTACAGAAATATGTTCAATAGAACAACATATAATTTTTTCTCTCACTTGAAGTTGAAGAACAGATTGAATCTTATGTGCAGTGTTTGGAAACCATTTCAGTGTGTTTTAATTTTGACTGTTTTATGTGTAAATGGAAAGACATTCAAATTGAAGTTCTAGGTCAGTACAGCTGCTAGTTATGGAAACCAATCTGTGAATATGTATTGTTGTAATGCAATAAATCAAGTCATGGCTCAAAGTTAGATTAAGTAGTTGTAATACAATAAATCAAGTCATGGCTCAAAGTTAGAGTAAGTAGTGCACATCAGTGCACATGACCAAGGCCCAGAGATCAGCCACACAGCTGTGACACGCTTCACTGTCAGCAACATTCAGAATGAATTGCAGGGACGTCACCGGCCACCTGCTCCTAGCTTGTATGTAAAAGCGTCCAATCCCTTGCTAAAGAACGTTTGTCCTTAAGCAGGAAAGGGCATGCTGGTGAACAGTAAGTTACCCTATGCAGAAAATATTCCACAAATCACGAACCAGAAAAGGGAGCAACTTGCAAGTTCCAGAACTCACAGACAGATTGCAATATTTATTGAGGTGCATGTAAACTGAGATTTCAAATTTTCAACTATACCTGAGTTTCTTTGGAAAGTGTCTCAGCATTCCCAAATGGTACCAAGGGCTTGCTGAGTTACATCAGGAAGGCAAATTTTGTATATTTGGCAAGTCTGGAAGCACTAAAAATGGAGAAAATTCTGAGACGACCTCTAAGTTGCTCTGTATGAGGTTGTTTGAGTTCCTGCTGGTTTTTTTTGGG
>NW_007727183.1:127182-133005 GCF_000696425.1 Galeopterus variegatus
AAGTGTCTCAGCATTCCCAAATGGTACCAAGGGCTTGCTGAGTTACATCAGGAAGGCAAATTTTGTATATTTGGCAAGTCTGGAAGCACTAAAAATGGAGAAAATTCTGAGACGACCTCTAAGTTGCTCTGTATGAGGTTGTTTGAGTTCCTGCTGGTTTTTTTTGGGTGCAGGGTGAGTTAATCATGCCTTTATGTGTGGCATGGTCATCTCCAGGCTGTGTGAAGCCCCCTCCCGTTCTGCTTACCTTTATACCTCCTTCCCCACTGCCCCACTCTCCCCTCAGCAGGCTCCCACTCTAATGCATTTGATTCATGTGCTTTGATACTCATGTGTCCTTATGAACCAGAGAGTGCCGTACGTGTGCATGTAGGTAGCATCACTGGTATTGTGCTGGCCCAGATCTTCTTTCATTTCTTACTTTTTCACTCAACCATATGTCTTCATGTCTCCCTTTCTTGCTCCTGTGTGAACACATTGCTTCACACTGTGGTGTGAACTCCGTGAGTGCACATCCCACATCGCCATCTTGCTAATGATGCGTACCTGGGTTGCCTCCAATAACAGCAATCGATGTTTTCATTCATGCCCTCTTTGGACCCGTGTACGTGTGCATGTAGGTAGCATCACTGGTATTGTGCTGGCCCAGATCTTCTTTCATTTCTTACTTTTTCACTCAACCATATGTCTTTATGTCTCCCTTTCTTGCTCCTGTGTGAACACATTGCTTCACACTGTGGTGTGAACTCCGTGAGTACACATCCCACATCGCCATCTTGCTAATGATGAGTACCTGGGTTGCCTCCAATAACAGCAATCGATGTTTTCATTCATGCCCTCTTTGGACCCGTGTGAGGTTTCCCATGGAATATAAGGCCTAGAAGTGGAGCTGCTGAGTCCCTTAACACACTTGCATGTGCTAAGTGTCACATGCAAGACACTTAGCCCCCTAAGTAATGCCAGGCTGCTTTTTGTGTACACCCCACAGTGGTATCTGCATGTCCCTTTTGTCCGTACCCATGTTTGGTATGTTCCAGTTTTCTAACTTTGGCCAGCCTACAGAGTGTTTTCATTCGCACGTCTCTGGTTCCTAGAGAGATTCAGCACATCTTCTCTGGAACACATGGGAAATAGAAAAAACGAAACGGCAGCCAGGACTGTCCACGGGCGCAGCCAGCAGGCAGGGCCAGGTCAGGGAGGGATGGAGACAGAACCCCCTGAGTGTGTGGGGTAGGAAGGGATGCCTGTGAACCTAGCCATGGGAGAATGCGTGGGGGCAATGTGAGGACTCTGTTGCCGGCTTGCTAGGAGGCTGGCAGGAGCTGTGAGAAGGAAAAGGGGAGGGGGACGCATTCCTGCAACAAAGGCTGGCAGGAACCAAGAGGCACAGGCCCCAAACTGCTGGCTCTGGGAATGCCCTCCTGGACTTGCCTAATCACAATTGCCATGAGTGCCTGTGCGACTGTGGCCTGATGTCACCCTGGCTGTCCTTGGCCTGTGCAGGAAGTACTGCCAACCCAGAACAGGGGTGACAGTGGCTTATGTGCCAGGCCCAGCCAGGAGACTCCTGCCAGGAATCTAGCCAGACGAGGTCACAGTTGCATTGGAAGCCTGCACACACCAGAGCAGCAGGAACGGCCTCCCTCAGCCAGGGAAGAGAAGGGCGATATGGTGAGTTTACATGCTGCTGAGGGTGATGTTAAAGACCTTGTTCTTATTAAGATAATTCCTGAAGCATTCAGAAAACTAAGAAGTGGTAAGAACTTTGATGGGTAGAGGTGTGTGATTTTGAAGTTTGTGCGTGATATATCAGACCATTTGCTTTAATTCACTCTCACTGGCTTTTTCTCCCTCTTCAAAAAAAATCCTTGGCTAACGAGTGTCTTATAGATACTCAGTTTGCCTATTCATAGAACAGAAAATTTTGTATATCCATACATGTCAGTCACTACAGCCTAAGACATTGGGCATTTTTAAAATTTGATTTTAGAACTTTGCTGTTTTCGTAACGATTATCAGCGCCTATTGGTGCAATTGGAGAGTTCAATGACGTGTTTAATTCAGTCCACTAACATCAAGGTTTGGTGTTTTTCCACCCAAAATCTGAGTCTCTAACCCCCTGAAGGGTTAGAGTTTTAAAACTGAGAGTGCATTCAATTATTTTCCCCTCTTTCCTTCTCTTACTTTAATACCCACCCCCACCAAAATAAATAAATAAAAATTAAAACTTCAGCTTTGTTTTTAAGCAATGTTCCAACACATGACCCACAGCTGCAATCCGTTGACCTCTGCTAACATTGAGGCTGCCCCCTGGCTCCCTCGTGGGACTTCTTAGCTCGAGGCACTTTTGCTGTTCTGGGCAGTGCGCCCAGTCCTGTAGGAGGAGGGGAGGGACTCTTTCAGGCCAACTCAAACTAGTGGAGTAAAATATCTTCCTCACAGAGTATCTTCACAAAAGAGCCACCTGGGTGCTAGGTTATCTGGCCTCACTCTATCCAGTACAGTAGTCCCAGCCACGTGTGCAGTTGTGCACGGAAATGTGGCTCGTCTCAACTGAGTTCTGTAAGAGTAAACCACATGGTGGATTTCAAAGCTTTAGTATGAAGCAAGAAATAGGAAATACCTCATGAATAATTTCATATTGAATACATGCTGGAATGATAGTATTTTGGATAGACTGGATTTAAGGAAACGTATTATTGCCTATTTCTTTTTATCTTTTTTAATGTGTCTCCTAGAAAATTTAAAGTTAGATTTAAAGTTATACAATATGTGGCTCCCATTATATTTTTATTGGACTGCACTGGTCTAGGGGATTGGGATATATTTTTAACTACTTTACTAAGCATCAATATTCAAGATAACTTTAATACAGATATTTATTTATCATATGAGCTATTGAGTGGTAAATATTTTGTCTACTTTCGTTTGAAAGTATAATGAGGTTTTCAAAAATTTCGGGAGCACCAGGCAGCACTATTTCTACCCGGAAGCTGGCTCAAGATCTGTAATGGCAGGTGCTGATTCCTGGCCCTTCTGCATCTGACCTTTACCTGGCTGATGGATCGTCCACTAGGCAATGGTTGGAAGGATGCACATGTGCTTGGGGTCCTCCCAGCCCCACAAGCCCTCCGTTCCTGCTGCTTGTCTGGAAGATCTACGAGTAGTTTAACTTTGAGGGTGATTCCTGGTCCTCCAAATCAGCAAGACCCAAACCCTCAAATAATATTTTATTCACACAGACTTCTTAGAAATTAAAAGCTTCTAGAGGACAGAGCTTGTAGGGAACTTGTGATGACACATTCACTGTGTAACTCACAGTGTTAGATTCCGAGCGGATAGCTTCCCCTTCGCATCAGTGTCCTCTTCCTCGTGAAATACGGCAGCTGATGAAGATGTCACCTACTGAGAACCACCAGGTGAAATAGCAAGGTTGTCCCCTTCCCCCCGCAGACCCTTCAGAGAAGCAGCATTCTGCCTCCATGGCCTGGAGGGACTCACCTCTCTTCTCAGCCAAGGCCCTTGGAAGAACTGGACACCCAGAGTCAGCAGCCGAGGTGGCACTTGTTATTCACTGACTTCCCATGCGAACCTCCTGAGGGTGTTGTTAAAATGTGGAGTCTGACATCGTGGTCTGGGGTCCAGTGTGACGCTGCTGCTGCCACATTCCAGGCCATGCTTACAGTGGTGAGGTTCTCTAAGTGTCATTGGCTTGTGTGCATATTCATGAAAAATTACCCTGCCTCAAGCCTGGGAGATCAACAGTGCCAAACTGATGTTCAATATACCTGGCATATTTAAGGAAATCCAACGTAAAAAGAAATTCATTCCTTTTTTAAAAAAAGAAAGTGCAGCGACAGTTCTCTCTACAATGGGATTCCTATCAGAGCACCTTGAAAACATCTTCCTTTATGCAGTACAGCATTCATGACGGTTCACCCAGTGAAAAGGTGCCTGCTGAGTGAATTATCACCTAGCAGTAAGTATTTCCCAAATATTAGGGAAAAAAGTGACATTGACATTGCCAGCCTCTGTTGCTGAGCGCGTGCTGTGTGGTTCCCTCACTGAATCTTCCACATACTCTAATGCAGTGGGGAGTATTGTCCCCATGCTGCTGATGAGGACACTCAGGCTCGTAGAGTTTGAATACCGTGGCATCCAAAAAATGCTCTGAGTAAAATACCATGCATCTGGCCTGACTCTGTCTGCTTGTCTTTTTTGGACCTGAAACCAGTCCTCCATGTGGGAAGCTCTGAACACCATCTTCCTATCAGATGATTGTTTATCACGTCTCTCTCTTCCTTGGCAATTTAAATTAAGATGTCAGTGTGAAGATGTGTTTTAGAAAGTCTCCAGGAAGAACTGTAAAGAGAGCTGAATTAATCAAAGAAAAATGAATAAGGTACCCTTTTAACAACATTGTTGATGGAAAACAAAGTTTTGGCAGAATTAAAAGACAGTCAGAGAACTGGATAGAGCACATAGCAATTCAGCTCAGTAAATAGACACAAGGGAACCCACTGCTGCAGTTTAACCTTGTGCACACCTTCTCTGTGGGTGGCATTACTAGGCAACACGCCTCCAAACACAGGTGTTACCCAGAGGAGCTCCCTTCTTTCTTTGCTCCAAATCAAAGCCAGCATAACCCATTTAGGTGACATAAAAGGTTTGATAAGCGAGACACAAAAGACAGCATACCATGTGATTCTATTTCTTTGAAATTCTAGAAGTAGCAAAGCTGTAACTACAGAAAGCAGATCAGCGGTTGTCTGGGCCCAGAGCAGGTGGAGGGGACTAACTTCACAGAGACACGAGGAAATTTTCTGGAGTCCCAGAGATGTTCCATACCATGATCGTGGTGGTGGTTATATGACTCCATACATTTGTCAAAACTCATTGAAACGTATACTTAAAATTGCTGAGTTTTATTGTGTGTTAATTATATCTTAATAAAGCAGATTTTTAAAAATATGCAAGAACCTGGTGTAACATTTCAGTTCTTCTGTATCTGACTCAGGCTAGGCAAACTTTGGCAATGCTCTGGTGACAGGAGGTAAGCACAGCCACAGAGCGAGAAGTCACTGGAAGGAAATCATAGCTGCAGCAACGTCTGCACATGGGTTGCCAAGACTTTCCAGAGTGAATTCTCTCCAAGATACAGCTTTTAGTCTCTCAAGGTCTTTGGACACCCAGAAAGTGGGTCATCTTTCAGAATATCTGCGTCACTGTGGAGAAGATGTTAGTAAATCAGAGACCAGCTGGATTTGTTCTTAAATGTAGCGAAATACTTACTTGCTTGGAAGGACTGTTAATCCTTTCGTTCCCTGGACAGGGAAGATTGGTTTTATGGTCTTGATTACCTTCACTTGTTGTCAGCACTTCATTTTCTTTGGATAGAGGACACATACTAGACATTAACCATGTGCTTTGGAAGAGCAGACATCGTGTGACCTTGGTTCTAAATCTTAAAAGTTGGAAATTAAAACTAATACCAGGTATTTTTACAGAGTGAATTGGAGTATTGAAGCAATTATTTTAACTACTTACTACAAATTATTCTGCTTAAAATATTCAGTTTTTTGTTTTTTTTTTTTCGTGTCCAGCAACGGATCACAACCCTCGGTGTCGCACCCGTACCGGACCGGGACCGGCAACGGGATCGCATTTTTTTTCGTGTCCGGCAACGGATCACAACCCTCGGTGTCGCACCCGTACCGGACCGGGACCGGCAACGGGATCGCAACCCTCGGTGTGGTGTCATCCGCACTGCGCTCAGCCAGTGAGCGCACTGGCCATTCCTATATAGGATCTGAACCTGTGGCG